>NC_068413.1:3295209-3492709 GCF_023724105.1 Carassius gibelio | reverse complement strand
CTGAGATTGCTAATGTAATGCATAAATGACTCCTTCTACACACTTAATTCAACTTTATAAATATTTATAATCACTCTTGACAAAAATCAACTCATCTTCTTAATCGTGAATATGCACTCAATAACATATTTCAATACATATTAAGGGAAAAGAGTTCACTGTAAAATTTAAAGAACTCATTTACTGACCCTCCTGTTATTCAAAACCTGCACGCCTTTCTTAAAAAAAAAAAAAACTGCTTCTGTAGGGATGTCAATTTTCAATAATTTCCATGGTTGATTGTAGTTTAAATTAACAATCAATTAACCGATTAATCATTAACCTTAATTGAATTAAAGGGGGTTTAGATCACATTAAAAGCTTAATTTGTACATTGTGAATGTATGATGGTACATTTATACACTGTCACATTTGCTTACAGCCGCTCGCATGTGTTTTACTCAGGAGCCGCACGCAGCCCAACATTAAATAAGTTTATCGACCATCGATTGCATCTCTTATCGACAATTAATCGATCATCGATTAATCGTTGACATCCCTAGTTGCAGGAAAAAAATGTTCAACGCTGCTCTTTTTAAATAAAAATAAGATAAAGGGACAAAAAAATTGACCTTCCCATCATTTTCAGATTGGTTAGGAGACACGCAAGAACCAGTGGTGTTTGGTGTCATCCACACAAAACCTGTTGTGGAAGGTCTTAACATGCTATGCTTTTTATTTAACAGAAAAAAGCAGCTGAACATTTTTATGTTCCTTAGAAGAAAAAATATCATAAGGGTTTAGAAAAACACGAGGGTCAGTATATGATGACAGAATTTCATTATTGTGTGAACAGTCCCTTTATGCATTATCACAATGTTGATTAATTGCTAAAGATTAAAAAATTTAAATCTCAAAACCGATAATATGTATTTACATTTAGAAAAATTTGTAATAGCTGAGCTGCCAAGGGCTGTGTGTGTAAGTGTGGATTTGTGTGTGAAAAGCAGGACTGAGGGTAGGGTAGTACCTGCAGTGAAACTATTCCAGTCTAGCAGTTTGTATGATCTGGTGTTACCCAAGGCTGAGCCAAATCGCCACATTAGTAGATCGGTTAAAGGAGCGGAGAGAAAAAGAGAGAAAGAGAGAGAGAAAGAGAGTAGAAAAGAAAAAGAAAACCAAACACCTACTACAAACAAGAACACAACACTGGACAACACCACTCCACAGGAACTGCAAAGTCAGACAAGAGTTATCTGAGAGGGTGACCACGAGAACGAGAGCGAGAGGAGAGATGGAGAGAGAGGAAGAAAATAGAGGTCTGGGAGAAAGAATGAGGGGGAAAGTGGTGAAAGATGAAGAACAGAGAGAAAGAGATAGAGAAAAAAGCATGCAACAGCACTATGTCAGAGGCTCTAAACCAGCACATCTAAAATAGAACTACATGAGCGGCTCCTTCAACCAAACCATGCTTTATTAATGCACACACACTCGCAAACACTAATAAAACATTTGTACACAGATGTAGTAGTAAATGTGTTTCATTTGTATGTTGTGGAATAACTAGTGTGGGTGTAAGTGTGTGTTTGCAGTCATCTATAAGTTACAATTAAGAAAATAAAAGAATGGACAACCTCTGAGTTGCAGTTCAGAACTTTTAAGTTTTTCGGTTGCACTTTATTTTACAGTACGTGTACTAACATGTACTTATAGTGTACTTACAGTGTATTTATCTAAGAAAGTTCTGGTAATACAAGGTAACTACATGGGGTAGGGTTAGGTTTAGGGGTAGGTTCAGGGTTAGTACCTAGTTATTATAGTTATTGTAATTACTATAATAAGTACATAGTATGTACAGGACTGTAAAATAAAGTGCTACCAGTTTTTCTCCCTTTAATTACAGTCCACTATACAAAACAACAACCTCTCTATGTGATACCTAATTTGGAAACATGTCAGCAAAATGTAAATTAGTAGGTAATGGCTCAGCTTGGTTAGCTTAAAGCCTGAATCCATGCAAGTTTTAAAGAAATACAATCAGATCACTGTGATGGGCAGCATCACAAAAGCATGACAAGGGTTATGGGTCAAACTGAGGATAGACAAATGTTAGGATGGGTAGGGAATGAGAATTAGAAAGATTATGAGACATGCTACAGGGATGTAGAAGTTCACCCTGACAAACATTTATTTATTTATTTTGTGATGCAGTGCATCATGAAATTTTATCATGATTTAGTTTTATTTTATAATTTTTGTATATATATATATATATATATATATATATATATATATATATATATATATATATATATATATATTTGTATATATATATAAATTCATAATTATTTCCAAAATTTAGCTAAATACACAAATAACAGGGACAATCAAACATGTTCTTGTAGATGGAGAGTCTGGATTTGGTAGATTTCTATAGCTCAAAATAGTCTATACAGTCAAACCAAAAATATAACACCACATTTAATTTTTTATATTTTTTACTAGTGGGTGCAGGTCACTATAGTTCATGTAAGTGAGGATAGCAAAATAAAGTCAACTGTGACATATCATACTCAAATTCTTCATACAGTGAAACTGGACTACAAGTGAAACTGAAAAATAAAATTTGGAATAAATATTCAGACACCTTGACCTGACCATGTTTTGCTTAAGTGTTTTTTTATTATTATTATTGCTTAATGCAATATTTTTATGCAATAATTAGGCATTGGTAGACCTAAATTGGGATTATCTAACTGTGTACTTTATTACGTTAATTGTAATCCATTACATACCTTTCTATCAAAGTTATATCGCATCATCAAGATGTATTCGTTCTGAAACAGCTTAACTCTGAGTTCTTGTCATATTTTATTACCATTTTCTAAACTATAGCGTATAAACTGTGATAATGTGAGAAATGTTGAAGGCATCTGAATAAATTTTGGTTTGACTGTATATGCATACTTAAAAAATATATATACTAAAATGATAATCAATAATAATTAAGCAGCAAATCAGCCACTTATCAGTTAAAAATCGATATTAAACTATTATACGATATAATATTTGGTTATACTGGTTATATATTTGCTTAATATTAATTAACCACATGTATTTACTATATGGTTAGGGTTAGGATTAGGGTTTGGTTTAGAGCTACTTGCATGTAATTACGCACAGTTAATTGTTAAAATAATACATTTACGTTTGGTCATTTAGCAGAAGCTTTTATCCAAAGTGACCTACAAATGAGGCCAATGGAAGCAATCAGAATCAACAAAAAAGTGCTATGACAAGTCTCAGTTAACCTAACGTAGTATATGGAGCAAGGCTTTTTATTATTATATAATAAATACAAAGAAAACAGAACAGAAAAAGAATAGAGCAAAAGAATAGAGAAAAGGCATTTTTTGCTTTTGTAAATTGTATAATAAATAAAAAAGATTTTATAATAAATAAAAACATTGTATTAAATTGCATTAATACCAATATTTACATCCCCATAATGCACTGTTGGCACAGACTAGAACGGGTACATGTAGGTTTACAAAAAGTATTTTTGTGCATGTGTTAATAGTGCAAAAATAATGATCCGGGGAGATGGATGTCTCAAAATCTTCTATAAGCAAATAAGAGTAATAGAGCATCATAAGCTGAAGAGGACAAAACATTAAAGCCAAGAAATGGTGCATGTGATGCAGAACATACACTGTACAAAGAACTTAAATTGAAAATACAACAAAAGCCTCACCAACAACATGCAAACTGCCAAATTACCTCATTAATGCACCTGATGATTAATTTACGTTCTTGCTACAGTGAATTATGTTTAATGTTGTTTTAAATTATGTTCATGTATCATATATTTGGTGAATTTGTTTGTGTCTCACCTGGGTTGTGAATTCGATCCAGAAGCTTTACTGAACGTGCACTGACCACACCTCCCACATGAAGGAGAAATCCAGGAGGAAAGGCGGTCAACGTGAAGAAAGGGTATTCCTGAAACACACAGAACGGTGATGGAGGGATCATACAGAAATGACACGGGTGACCCAATGGCATTCTAGCAAATGCCATGAAGACAGGTGAACTTCTGCACCGAAATCTGCACACAGAACTAAAGATTTTACAGCACAGAAATTGAAACCTGTAGGTCATGCCATTACATTGTCAATATTCAGCAATAGCAGCACAAGACTCATGCAGAAATACAGAGACTCAGACACTATAGGAGACAGGCTCTTTTACTGGGTAACAAATCTGTTCAAGTGCAATACATCAGGACTTACCAGTTGATGTAAGTTGCTTAACATTAACAAGTGGTAAAAAGATGCACATAAAAGCATATAGAGGCTCTTTTACTCATAACCTACCATTCTGATATATTGCATGCAAATTAGAGCTGCCCTTTACTAAGGATTTTTCTGGTCAACTAGAACTTGTTCATTTGAAGCATTTGTCGACTAATCGCATAATTGTTAACAAACCATATGAAATCATTATAATGTGCCTTTAATTGACTATAGTCTAATAAGCGCTCAAGCACACACAATAAGCCTGCCACAGCACATCGGCAGAACAAATCATTCTGAATGTGTTAGGGAAAAACAGTAAGGAGGCTGCATTAACATTTTAATAATCTGATAGGCTAAACTACGTGCTTTGTTTCTGGCTTAAGAGGTTAAGTCAGCGACATGGACTGATGGATAATTGGATAATTTTGGCAGAAGAGGACGTATGCAAGTTTCATAGAGATTACAAAACCATGGAATATTTATTTACCATTTGAATTAGTTTATTTGAAAGTAGACAATTCGATCTCTATAGATGTTTTTAATTTCTGTAAGGCAAGTATACACATAGTTTTGGAGTTTTGTGATCAAGTTTATATGTCTGAGATGGCAGAACGAACCCACATCCTTTTTGCTTTATTTTACAAAAGCAATGTTTTGTTGTTATTCTGAGTGCACACAAATAAACAGTCTTTACAGATTTGAAAGACGCATTATACAGAGTTCACACTGCACGATTTTAGCCCTGATTTCCAAAATTGCCGACAAATGCCTAAAATTGGAGGCAAATCGGTGCTCTTTCATATGAGTGACAATCACGCAGTGAGAATTATTAAAGATGCGATCTGAAAGAATCATTGATGCATTGCAGACGCCCATGAAATATTTGGCTTTTGAAATATCTGGAGCTGTCAGCGATACAAAATCCTGTTGTGTGAAATGAGTTCTGACTGAAACATACATCTGCGATGAACTTCAGAAAATGAGAGCGCAAAATGCAGGCCGGCGGGAAGTTCGGGAGGACATAATATTGAGCAATTAGACAAACAAACAATGTGGCAATGTCAGTCACTTCTTAGAATATCAAATTAGAATATACAGAACAGGTCCTTGAATATACATATACATACACGCACAAAAAAAGACAAATAAATATACAATAAATATACATAAAATGGGGCTAGGTTTTTTTCCTGTAAATCATATTCTTCTATAAAGGGCAAAATATTTATTGCATTTTTCATTGGGTTTCACTTTCAAGTACTTATATTTATGTAAATAAAATATTCGCTGAAGAAGTAGGCTATGTTACGAAGTCATCTTTGTAATTGTTTATTCGTGGAGGACTTATTATAGACAACAATATCAGCGTGATCTTGCGTTATTTCCTTATCACTTCTCGTGTGTGTTTGGTTATGAAATGTAGTTTGTGGACCAGACAGCGTTGTCTGTGAACTTGCTTATTGTAAAGTCATGCAGTGTGTAACCTCCTGTCACCAATCTATTGTGCAATGTGAACACAGCAGCAACTGAATGCTACCAGTCGTCAAGTGTGAAAACAACGATGATCCAATGATTTTGAAAATCATGCAGTGTGAGCTCATCATTATTCTTATCTGTATGATGACAGATCAAATGAGTGCACTGTCGGCTCCATCTGTCATGCAGTGAGCGCACTACTGTTCAGCTTCTACTCTCCGCACAGACACTACAACAGCGCACATTATTCTAGATTAACATTAGATCAAGCAGCAATGTGAAGTTGCTAATACTTACATAATTCAGGTGATAAGCCACATTTGAGGTCGATGAACAATAGGCGAGCATTTGGATGTCTTGCCTGATGTACTGCATTGCCATAGACCAGCGCTGTTAACGATCTATCCATCACGGACTGCGTGACTTCGCCTGTGGAATTTTTTTTCTGCGACTAAGCGATTAATACAATTTTGGTCGACCAAGCCTCTTCTGGTCGACTAATTTTAATTGACTATTAAGGGCAGCCCTAATGCAAATACATAATAAATATGCATGAATTCCTGATTAAAAGCCTAAAAAAAAAAAGACTTTAAGATTTTGGCTCTTCATTTACATTAATTTCTTAATTTACAAGATATTTGAACCCTGGACCAAGTTCACAGCAAAACTGTGAAGTACAGGTAGACAATGAGAGCTTCCTAGCACCTGTCAAAGGTTCTAGAATATTCTCAATGGAAATGGGTGCATAACCACATGGCCCCCAAACCAATAGTCACAATACTGTTGTGTCATTGGTTTGATAATGAAGTACTGTCATTAGGACAGAAGAAGAGATGCGGGTCTTCCAGTTCAAAGTTCTCAAACAGGGAGGAGTTTGGGAAACATGGAAGATTCTATGATCAGAAAGCATTCGGCATGCCCTCTCCAAGACATACCCCTGTTCTAACAAACGCTTCAGAGGATGATGAAATCCCCTGAAATCCAGTGAGAGAATGACAGAGTGGAAAACATCATTCTCATAATCACCAGTTCCACTTTTGTGCATGAACTTGATTGTGAATATATAAATGCATGTGAATGTGTCTTTTTCTTACTCTCTGCTCCAGTGCTGATTGGGTCTGCTGCCTCAGAAGAGCTTTAAGAGGCCCCGCCTCCTTCCCTACACTGCCACCACTTCCCATTCCTGTTCATGATAGAGAAGAGAGAAATTTGGGGGAAATCAAAGACTGTAAACAACACATCACTTCTAAACAACCTAGTGTTACAAGAGCCAATGGCTTCACATACATTCACCTTTTTAAGTGCCCATGGCTGCATTTACATAAACAAGAATAATCAAAACTATTAATTAAGATTACACATTTACCCTATTAAGCCTATGTAAAGACTTTATTACTGTTTTGACTACTTGAACATTAATATTAATTTATTGACAAGTAAGCAAATCACTCATTTATATCTGCATAAGTACAAACTTTTCAGTTAATTTTTTGGAGTGAAAAGGAAATTGGTATAGAGAAAAGCCTCAAGACTACATTTAGTTATTTATTGCGCTCTGTGTGTGCTGTTGCAAAAGTAGGAAACTAACGTGCATACAGCAATACTCCAATACCCATGGAGCATATATGACCTCTTTTAGAAATAAAGGCTTCACCAGAATATATTAATAGGGAAATTATGTGCATGTAAAAATGGTTAATATACACTATTGCTCAAAACTTCAGTAAGATTTTTCCAAAGAAATCGCTTATGCTTACCAAGGCTGAATTTACTTAGAAAGTTATATTGTGAAATAGGATTACAAATTAAGCAACCATTACTGTAGTCTTCAGTGTCAAACAATTCTTCAGAAATCATTATAAAATGCTGATTTGATGCTCAAGAAACATTCTTTTTTTTTTTTATGATGAAACAGTTGTTTTGGGTAGTATTTTTTGGATACCTTGATACTTTTTCATGATTCATTCATAAGTAAAAAAAACAAACAAAAAAAACTACCGTTTTTGAAATATAAACCTTCAGTAACTTTATAAATGACTTCACTGTCATCTTACTTACCTGAAACTTTTGAACAATAGTGTAATTCATTTGGTGGCCAACAAGTGATTTTATTAGGTAGAGCAGCAGTCAAATGTAAATATAGTGTAATTTTTATACATATCTGAACTTGAATAGGATGTGTTCACATGCATTTTAAAAATGTAATAATGGCATTACTTGGATAAACCATTAAAGTAATCCATGTATGAAAACATTGAACATTCAGAGACTTTTAATAAATGTTCTCTACTCATTCACTAGCTGGGCAACTTCATCAATTTTTCTCTTTTTGACAGATTAAAAGACAATTCATATACAGTTTCAGACACATAAGCTCAGAGCCCAGGCACTAGGAAATGAGATTTCTGGAACCAGCTAATAAGAGACGACAGAGGGTGGCTGGTTTACTTTTTTCTAGTTTCTTCTTCCAATGGCAGAGAAATCTAACCTGCAATCAGGCTGAAATAACGCATGCAAGTGGGGTTGTGTTAAATCAGAGAGCTTAGAAGACATTAAACCACACCACTGTATCATAACATGCACTCAGAGTGCATTTGCCAAAAGATTTGTGTGGGCAAATGAGAAAAAAACATCTCAAATTGTTAGTACAATTTAATCAGCGATGGCCATGATATTCTGCCAGGGGGCAGCACAGGGGTTGGTGTGGTTACACTGGATGCAGTCATTGCACCAAGGGTCAAAGGTCATGGGAACAGCAGTGGGTGTGTCCTACCAGAGGCCGCCAGCAGCAGCTCCTCACTGAAAGACACGCTCTTTCTCAGCATGGCTGTGTCTGATTGGCTGATATGGAGTGGGGGAGGAGTTGTACTCCTGGAGGACATCACTGGCCGTAAGTGACAGGGCAGATGGACAGAGGGGAGGGGAGATGATTCAGAGTCAAGGGCGGGAGTACTGGGACAGTGAAATATCCCCACTGACAGAGAAAGAATGACAGAGAAGTTTGGGGAGGACAGGTATGAAGACAACATATGAGAAAAAAAATAAGGGGTGACTGAACTACACAACAGATGGAGATGCAAACTGATGGACGTAAATAAAATGGTTTTCCAAGGGTTTTATTTCCAGCAGGTTGGTTTTGAAGGTATAATCTATTGTTTCTCCTGTCATAATTACTTTCTTTATCCATTTCAGAGGTTAATTCTCAATTAACTTATATACTTCAGAATACTCTACAAAAATTGTGCTTTATGGTGACTTTTTCTTCTTTTTGAGCTTGACAGACATGGTCTCTATGAACAGGTTGCTGTATGGAAAAAGAATAAACATTTTCATTTTTATTTTTTGGTGGAGTACCCCTCTGGGGTCCCTTTTTGATTTTTATTTAAAAGGTGTAGAAAAGGTTAAATATGGTTTACTGCTATTTTACACATGAAAACAAATACAAGTTGAACAAAGATAGTAACATTTCACCAATTAAAATGATTTTTGGGGGGTGTAAAATACATGAAGGGCATATAATACTAATAATAATCTTTAGAGAAAATTACAATACTGCCATCATTTACCCAAACCTCGTTGACTTTATTTCTACTGTGGAACACCAACAAAGTTATTTTGAAGAAAACTGAGAAGATATTTGGAAAAACGTTGGGAGCTAAACAATACTGAACCTCATCGACTTCCACTGTATGGACATAAACAGTCAGAGAGTCCTCAAAATATATTTTTTTATGTTCCATAGAAGAACAATAAAGTCATATAAGATTAAAACAACATGAACAAGGTTAAATAATGACAGAATTTAAATCTTTGGGTAAACTATCCCTTTAATAATTCAACCCTGAAGTGAAAAAAGGTCCATGGTTTAGGATGAAACAGAATAAGTGACCTATTTTATAACACACTGAGGATTTGGAAAAAAACTAAGCAGTTTGCATCCCTGGAAAGAGCATGAAAAAATAAGAGGCAATCACGCATTAAATAAAAAATGAAAAAAAAAAAAAACAGTACTACGGTAAAGTTCATTAGAATCAGCCCCTTCTAAAGAACTTAAGTCCTTCAGAAGGGGCTGATTCACATGTGGAAGGCATGTTGGAGTTTAATTTCTTCACAGAATCCACAATGCACAAATGACAAAATCACAGCCTTGAGTCAAATAAAAATTAACAGCTCACATACACAGTAATAAAGTAATAATGAAAGAAAAAACACAACAAAAATAAACAAATTAAACACAAAACTAGACAGACACTGTGCCCAGACCCTCTGCCTCTCAGCCTTGACACTGGGGTCAGTGTGCGAACATTTATTAAAATCAAGGCTCATAGAGAAAGAGTCTGGTAGAGTGTCAGAGGTCAGGTGGGGTCGGGTATCTTACCAGTTTTGGGGGTCAGGCTGAGCTCGGTGTCAGAGGAGGAGGACTGGCGACTGTAGGACTTGGAGGGGGAGAAGGAGGAGAAGGTTTGTGCTCTCAGAGGGGTGGGGGGTCCTGAGGATAATGGGACGCCTGGAGTCTCCTCCCCAAACCCTGGCCTGTCAGAGCAAGGAGGAACACACTCCATCAACACACACGGACTCACAGGGTCATGCATGAGGACTGTGCCCGTGTGTGTGTGTTTGTGT
Organism: Carassius gibelio; assembly: GCF_023724105.1. Lineage (NCBI taxonomy): Eukaryota > Metazoa > Chordata > Actinopteri > Cypriniformes > Cyprinidae > Carassius > Carassius gibelio. The sequence goes on along the minus strand of NC_068413.1, from coordinate 3,482,333 downwards.
GTGTGTGTGTTTAAGCATGTACATGTTTGTGTGTGTGTGACGTGGAGGTAGAGATAGTGAGTAAGAAAGAAAAAAAGTGTTGCTGCTGAAAGGGTAGAGCATGTGAAGATGTCAAGAAGAGACAGCAAAGCGCTTTATGGTAGCAAGCAGGGATGAAAAAAAAATTGGGAGAATTTTTTTTTTGTGAAAACCAAAAAAAGATGCAGGACACAAATGAGATGAAAAAGAAGCATGTTTCAGCCAACCAAAGCACAACGCTTTAATAACAACTAATCAACTAATCCCTTTAAAAGGCCAAAATGGAAAATTCAACAACCCTGCCTAAACAAAAAAAAATTACAAATAAATCTAAGGGTAGAAACGCACACAACTTAAAACCCCAGAAGGAAACCCACACCTCTGATTGGATATATTCTATGTGACAGTGACAGCTGAATGCAGCTTACTGATTGGTCAGAGGCATTTTTAAGCTGTAAACGAGGTTGCTTTGGCAGCTGAAGGGGAGGGGGGCTGGTGATGTCATAGCTGTCTGCCAATGAAGAACGGGGTGACAGGTCCGTGGCAGAGTCGTGAGGGGATCATGGGGGTCATGGGGTACCTGCCTACACTGCCTGGCTCTGGGGGCTTCTGAGCTCCTGTGTCTGGGTTTCATACCGGCGAACAGCAGTGTTGGCACAGAAACGGAGAAGCCCTGAGAAAGACGACTGCTCGCGCTGTGAACTGGACTGCTGTGTGTGGAACGACATCCGAGAGTGGAAGGAGCAGCCTGCGGAGAGCTACACATACATTCACGCATATTTCATACATTTGAACACAAACACAGAGTGTACTGAACCTTCACAGAGAACAAAAACACACATACAACGATGACATACAGAAACATGCACGCACACACACCCAAAGCAGACCGCATAGAGAACCAACAGCAGGAAACATCCTTTTTGGCTGCATCTTACAACCTACTGAGCTGACTACCTAAACAGCACCAAAAATGCTGTCTAGTTAGGCAGGTCACAGCCATTCAAACATTCATAGCTCCCAAGAGGGCACGGGACAAGACAGCACAAAGACAAATCACAACAGACTCAAGGCAGTAGTCCAGATGCAAAAAACACCTAGTCTGGAAATGCACAACTGAAAGGCATTTAAACTTTAAGCCTAAATCTAACGCAAACACATGCTAGTGCAGGAGAGAAGCAGCATGCAGGAAATCCAAAAAAACAGTAAGAGCAGGAAGGGACATAAAGGACATGCAGGGGAAAACAAGATTGAGGTGTGGTATGTTTGTGTGTTGAGAACGCATTTCGGTAGAACTTATAAAACAGCAACTCAGAAAACAAATAGACGCACACACCCTCATTCTCATTTACAAATATAAACAGAAAACAGAGTAAATGAACAGCATTTTCTTCTTTTTCAGATTACATTAATACCTGTTTAATAAAAACAAAGGAATGTTAGATCATTTGAAGAAATTATTTAAATAATAACAATTTTCTTGAATAAAAATGTCTGCTAAAAATAGATGAAAATCTAAAACATGATATGCTATCATTAAAAAATTTGGAATCAGTTAACATGACCGTAAATACATTTATAATGTCACAATTTTATATAAATGCTGATTGGTTCTTTTGAACTTTCTATTCATCAAAGAATTAAAAAAAATAAATAATAAATAAATTAAGCAACATTGATAAAAATTAAATGTTTTTTAAAACCAAATCGGCATTACTATTTTTCCTTTTTTATTAAAATTCAATAGAATCACTGTTTTATATATTAACCTATATATCATGTAACATGCACTTTTTACAAAAAAGCAGATATTTCCAAATCTCTTTAAAAATTATGCTTACATGCACACAGACACACACACTGACATTTTATCCTTGATTTTGGAGCACAGGCACTTTGTGTTTGTGTAGGTGACACTCACTCTTTCATGTCTTTTGAAGGAGAGGAATTGCTGGGGTGTGTGGCTGTGGCAGGGAATGTGCTGATTTTCTCAAGTGTGCATGCCGTCCCGATGGCACGGACCACAAGGCCTGATTCTCCTTCCAGATCAAAACACTGTAGGTACCCCACCACTGCATTCCCTCCCATCTCCAGCACCTTCAGACCAATCTTTCGCTGCAATTCACCTACAACAGAAACACAAATGCATTTAGACAAACACCACATGAGCCATGAGAATATTGACAGGAGTGTCTCAGATTGCACATGCATATGTCTCCAGAGACACAGAGAGCACTCTTCTAGTAAGTCGCCTGTTAGCAGATGATCTTACCCAAAGCAGCTTAAAGTACACTTAGTCAGACTAGATCAATATGCCTTTATTGTGCTATCCAAAAGTCCTAAATCTAGGACACTGTTTGTGTATTAGTACCTGACATGAGAAAGATGAGTCTCTGTCTGGCCTCATTGGAAGCTCGAGGGGTTCTGATACGGTCGATCCACTGGTACTCTGGATCCTCATTCACCACAAGCTCTTCCACAAAGCCATGTACCATAACGGCCCGGTAACATCGGGGAACAGAGGTTGCTGAAGAAAAAGAGAGACAGAGCCAGAATGAAAATGAGTGAAAATTCAATGAGAATGACAAAATAAAGACAGGAAAGAGAACAGAGAAAAGTGGAGGAAACTGATCATCAGGGGATACAGAAAATAAGTATTGGAAGAAATGGAAGTAGATGATCTAGATACTTACTACAGAAGAATTTAACCCCACATGAAGACTGTCTAAAGCGGTTCAGATCATTGAAGAGATCCACCTTCACCAACACATTGATTTCCCCTCTTATACCTGAACACAAGCACGTCATCAGAACAAAACAAGTCAGAACTCCTTAATATTACAGGCTAAATTTGCTTGCGGATACCCACCGTGTATAGTGTCATAGATGGGGAGCCAGCCAGAGATGACGGTAGCAGCTTCACTGCAGAGCAGCGGATCGATGTCGATGTATACCTTTCCAATGGCATCATTAGCACTGTATGTGTCATGGTCAAGAACAGTTATCTGCAACGGCTCATCCTGCAAATCCTCATCATCCACCTGAGGGCAAAGGGGATGATAAGCATATGGAATAGACTCTACAAAAATCCAACCTAAAGCAGGACAAATTAAAAAAGACCTTACCTCGAATTTGAACCACTCTGAATTCCACTGAGGATTCAGGGATTTGGGGTAAACATCTGTTTTAAACGTTGTGTTTCCAAACTTCACCTGTGGAGCGTAACTTCATAAGTGCTGCACTATGATAAAACAAGTAATATCCAACTGCATTTTAGGCAACATTTTAATCTTAATGGGCCGAGGCAAGTGACTTCATTAACCAACTGATGCTTGATTTGTAAGTCGCTTCGGATAAAGCATCTGCTAAATGATTAAATGTTAATGTAAATGTTAAATGTGATTTACCTCCACAAAGGCATCTGTGAGATCGCTGGCACGGTCCATGACCGGCAGATGCCGCCCGGCAACAATCTTCGCCTTTAACTTCCCAGGCATTATTCATCTATTCAAACATACATGAACACAAACAAACAGTTTGCACAGTGGATCAAGGCAGAAAAAAAAACAGACACTAGCAACCTGACCCATATCCATTAACTGACCAAATAACTGTTTTTATAACAGGTGATCACAACAGGCCTAATATAAAATAATCATGCACTCAAAATAAAGCTCTATATGATTAGTATATATTAATATAAATATCAATAGAATTTACATTTTTTATTCGATTCTAAAACATGTATTTAAAATATTTAATCAAACCTTTTTTTTTAATACTGGTAAAGTAACATAAGTTTAGTCAAAAAAAAAACATTTTTATTAATTCGTCAAAATAATCAATTAAATTACACAAAATGAATGCAATCCATATATCTGCATTATTGCAATCATCTTGTTCACTTAAAAAAACAGCACTATTAGATATGACATGATCTTTGCATAATATAACGTTAACTTACACGTAATTTAATTATGTATAATATCACAAGAGTTCACCTTGTGTGTGTTTTATACACACACACACACACACACACACACACACACACACATATATATATATATATCGAAGTATTATATTATTACATTAGAAATTTAAGAGAAAACCAATTCATCAAAGAAGTAATTCGATAATAATTATTATATATTGCATATAGTTACATGTTTATCTCTGTATGGATCAGGCAGTAACGTTAATCAGTTTAGCCGCATTCAAATTGTTTATACATCACAGCGGTAACGTTATTATATTAGACACAAAAGCTTATTCGTTGAATGATTTGGTTATAAAGTGATTATTTTAGTGTTTTTGATCCTGTCAGCTCACCAGTTTCACCTTTACGGTTCAATCTGACATTAAACTCTCTCCATCGATCCTCGCGCCGATTAAAACTCTTCTTCTGTCATAAATAGATCTCAGGAAGGCGCATCGTCGATTCTGTGATCCATTTTGATCACATTCATGTCAAAACGTTGATGTTTATGCGGTTAATTTTAAAACCAAATTCGCCCGTCAGATGTAGTGACTCACGCAGGATCAGGCGCATTGCTCGCGCAGGTGGGAGGGGCGGGAAAGTCAGAGCACATCCGGGTCACGGACATTAGCCCCACCCACACGCGTGTTTTTGGGCTAGATGTGTGCTTATTTTTTAATATTAGATTTTTCACTTTCATCCAAAGTCTTGGCCATTATATAATATCCATCTTAAATCTTTAGAAAATAACTGTTTAATCAGCGCTGAATTTTTCCCAAGTGTTGAGGATTAAAAGTCAGAGTCTTAAAGACTAATCCCATTGCATTCAGAGTCAAATAAGCCAGTGGATTGTGCAGCCAGGCCTGTTATTAGTCTACTATTATTACACACTGCTACCCCACTGGATGATCCACTGTTATCCTCTGTAAACACATACTTGTGTCAAGCATAAGCACTTAGGCATACTTGCATTTATTAATAATACATTTATGCATTCAGCAGACGCTTTTATCCAAAGCGATTTATAGTGCATTCAGACTAACATTTTTTACCTAACATGTGTTCCCTGGGAATCGAACCCACAACCTTTTGCACTATAAGTGGGTCATTCAACTATGTGTAGCTCATGTTTATATTATGTTGTGATATTTTGGAAAAAAGTATTAAACAGTACTTTTTAAGAAATTGTATGTTATAGATTATTATTATTAATTGGACCATAGGCTAAATTGATAAACAGCAGTTTCGATTCATCTGCCAATGTTTTGTAATGTCAGTTGGTTTGTCTCACATTTTAAAACATAACATTTTGGATGATACATAACAATAACTGGTATAATCATATAGCCTAAAAAAATCATCCATAGATATAGATATAGAAATCACCTTGTTCATGTAAAAACACATCTGTATTATATATGAAAACATGACCTTTCCATAATTTTAAGATAATAAATAAAAGTATAAATAATATAAAATATATGTAAAATATCTCTGGGCTCACCTCATTGTTCGCAGATTGGCCCCATGCAGCTTATTTTTTTATTAAAATCACCAAAGAATTTACATTCAGAATTATTTTTTTCTATCTGATGCATGACACAACTTTGACAGCCAATCAGAATCCATCTTGTTTTAAAGAGCTCGACCATTTAATAAAGCGGCAAGTGACAAAACTACAGTGCACACTTAGAAACAGAACATTATCATCTGTTGGTAGGATAACTAATATAGTTATCATTAAGATTATAGTTATCATTCTTGGTGTGAACGGGCCTTTAGATGTACTGCATTACAGAAATGACCCAGTTTGTGTCTAACATTAACCATTACATAAGCAGGCATCACGTTAATCCACACCTGACTTATTGTCATCAAAGACTATTTTTGTATGGATATGTATGAGTGGCATTACTTGTGTGTACGCAGTTTGTATGTGTGTATTAGCGGGACAAGTAGAATGTTTATGTAGGATCAATTCGATATCTTGTAAATATCGGCCTAGTTTTAAATGAACCCTCGGATCAGAGGGGTTTTCACCTCATTGACCTGGAAATGCGCTAATACTGGATCACAAATGCAAAGGGGAAGCATGAGAGATATTCCTGACACCCCAAGCTGCCGAAATTGTTCATCCATAGAGTCTGTCTGTCGGTGCCAGACTGACAGTCGAAGCAGCAGAGCAAGACATGGCCTTATGAATCCTTAAGGACTTTTTGGTAAACAAATAACCTGCATGTAAAAGTTTTGCGAGATCTCATGACTTGATTATAGATGAAAATGTATAACAGCTCAAATGGTCAAGGATTTAGCTAAGTCAAGTACATTAACCCTTTAAACAATACAGATGTTTCAAAGAAGCTTCACGTTAATAAACAAGAAAATAACAGTATTGATGTTGCAAAGCTCTTTAATTATGAAACAAATACAATTTCAGCTATAAAGCAGCTCTCAACGACAATAGGATTTTGATGTGAGAGGACAACAGGGGATGTTTTTATTTTTTACAGAATGATTATGAACTTATATTTTGGCCACAATCAATGGTTTAAAGTAAAATGCTTTAACAATGGGTTTGTTTCTTACGATCAAGCAGATATTTGCTTCACAAGATGATAACTGATGTACTGGAGTGGTGTGGATTACTTATGGATCAAGTGTATCAGCTGTTTGGACTCTTATTTTGACCGCAGCACCCATTCACTTCAGAGGATTCACTGGTGAGCAAGTGATGTAATGCAAAATTTCACCAAATCTGTTCGGATGAAGAAACAAACTCATCTCATCTTAGATGACCTGAGATTAAAGTTTCAGCATATTTTCATTGCTGAGTGAGCCATTCCTTTAAATGACAAAAAAATAAATAAATAAATAAAAAACGGTAATAATATAATATTTTAAGTCCTGGGTTTGTGGGCAAATGGTGTTTAAAATTGAGTATTTATGGAAGTGAAGTTTGCTTATGAACATGTGAGAGTGAGCAGGTGATGATTGTTCTGACCTATGACTAATGGATGGAAACGTTTCCTTTATGCAATGTCTTGTTAATGACTGTAATCTATGTGCTCTGAAGAGGTAAAGTCTTAATGACTTGGCGTGTCCTGTAATTAACAGATGTGTATAGCATATGTCATTTTTTGAGTTTTCGTTATACTAAGATGTTTGATTTCAAATATCTCACAGGATGTGCCTCGTCTGCTATATTGTATTTGAGATGCACATAAAAATGTATTTTGAGGCATTTACTGTATTAGGCTTTGAATTGCTTTGTCCTTGTGGCGTAGGACACACACACACCCAGTCCCTGATATGTTGAGGACAGCTGCCCATTCATTCCCATTCCTGTCTCTGTGAGCTAAAATTACAAAGCTGCTGCCTGTCAAAAGGCATAAAAACAATTGTCTTTGTCCTTTGTGCTTTCAGAAGCTTTCTTGACCCACGGGCAACACCTCAGGTAACACGCGTCTCTGTGTCGCCTACATCTCTCAATGCAGATTTATTTAGTTTAGTACTGTGATTGCAACTATTCATAATTGCCTCTTTTTCTTTTTGTTTTTACCTATTTGATTTTTACAGGTTTCACAATGGCGGAAGAGTAAGTGTTTATGCATTATGTTTTGTGAACATTGCCCGAATCTTTGTATATTTCTTTACTTGTTCATATTTTCTTCTCTTTTCTCTTCGTAACCACCAATAAACATCAAATCTGCAGCAATGTAAGTCAATAGTCTATAGTATATGCAAATTTTAAGACTGAAATTAGAGCAATAATTAGTTAAAGGGATAAAAGCTTAATACTGTGTATTTGTATTCATATTTTGACTTGAATTTTTGTATGTCATCAATAGCCTCCTACTCCATTGCCTCCTCGAGTGCAAGCCAAGGTATTCAACAGCATATTGTGATTACATTTACATTTATGCATTTAACAGATGCTTTTATCCAAAGCGACTTACAGTGCATTCAGGCTAACATTTTTAATTTTTTTCACCTAACACTACGATATTGTAAAATGCACATTTATCTCTAAATTGTTGAATGACACAATATAGTGCATAAAAATTAAGATTCAACTTGTTTGTTTGTTCTTTAGCCGAAGTCTAAGATTTCTGCATCTCGAAAACTCTCCCTGAAGGTATGATAGTGGTGTGTGTGTGTGTGTGTGTGTTTTCTGTACTTTGAGAACTGATTGCCGGTATGTTTTTGTTGTTGTTGCTGTTTAAACCTACAGAATGCTTATTTACAGAACTTTCTGTTTTCTCAGATGCTTTTGCTGCAAAGAGCCATGGAGGAGTTGGAACAGGAGATGGTCAGTCGTGATGAGGAGAAGGTGAAATATCTGAGCGAGAAGCTTCCACCTCTTCAGATAACTGGCCTCTCAATGGATGAGCTGCAGGTTAGAGAAAGACAGCTTCATTAACATAAACAGACACTGACCAACTAGTAAAAAGGAAGTGAGTTAAAATGACTCATGTCGTTCTTTCTATATTTTTAGGACATTTGAATTATTATAATGTGTATCCTTAAAAAGATTGACTGAATTTAAGTTCCTCATGAAGCTGGGATCTAGTCAAAGGTTTTTTTCAGTCACCTCACATCTTTCCATTTTGTTTTATTTTAGTGATCTGCTGACTTAAATCATGAAACCACAAATCATAATTTTTTTTTTTTAAATAACTAGTCATTTTGTAATTATAATTTTATATGTCCAGAAACTGTGTCGGCAACTCAATGCCAAAATCGAGGTAGTGGATGAGGAGAGATACGACTTTGAGGCCAAAGTGAATAAAAACAACAGAGATGTGAGTAAATGAACTGTACCTTTCCTAAACTTGCACTAATAACAGATGACAGTTTCTGTAATTAACGGTGTCTGTGAAAGATCCATGAGCTGAAGCTGAAGGTGCAAGATTTAGGAGGGAAGTTTAAGAAGCCCGCCCTGAGGAAGGTGCGCGTGTCTGCGGATGAGATGATGAGAGCGCTGCTGGGCTCCAAACACAAGGGCTCCATGGACCTCAGAGCCAACCTCAAATCTGTAAAGAAAGAAGACATTAAACAAGAGAAGGTACACCTGCATGCAATGTGTTTATCTCAGCAAAATGTGAAGTCACATTACTATGGAAGCTGATTGCACCATGGTGTAGAAAAAAAAATATTTGCGACTCGTATTATCATCATCATTAATCATCCTTGGTAGGGTTTTAGAGGTTCAAGAGAATCAAGTAAACATATTTAGGGTTTTTCAATAATCAGTAACAGCACACCTGATTTCTGTTTTGTCAGGTTATTTCGTCGGAGGTGGGCGACTGGCGTAAGAACGTGGAGGCCATGTCTGGTATGGAGGGCAGGAAGAAGATGTTCGATGCTGCTGGTGGAGGACAGTAATAGGAGTGTATATAAGAGTGTGTATAATTGTGTATATGTATGTGTGTGTGTGTGCATTTGTATTAGTGACGTGCAAAATTAAAATGAATAAAAAGACCTGAAACGAGTCACCAGTAAAGTTACATCATGGTATTTTTAACACATACTGGATGGAGAGAACTTCACAAGAGTTTGGGTTCCTCCTGCATATCAGGGTGGTGAGGTCACGCTGACAACTGACTCATTCAGATTATTCACACTGTGTGACTGACTGTGTGTTTGTGCTCAAGGACAAGATAAGTCAGAGTCTCCGGCAGGGATTTTTTTGGTCAACACCTGTTGAGGGGGACAAAGGAGACGAGTTATAGACGTGTAATGTGGCCTGCTTTGGCATGCACACTGTATGAACAATGGTGTGGATATACTGCAGTGGAGAGAAAATATTTTATAACCTCAAATCAGCATGAAACTTCCATAGTGCTCTTAATATTTCTGCAGTACAAATTGTGTATTATGGGCAGTATGCAAATATTCAACAATACCCCTTTCTTGGCTCATTTTTGACATATGAAAATGGTTAAGACATTTTTAAATATAGACTAATGCATTATTATCATCAAAAATGATGTTTTTTTTTTTAGTTTTAACAATTGCGTTAGATACTGAGTGTTTGTTCTTTGCACTGACAATGTGTTGAGCTCCGCTGACTGCAGGCCTGAGGATGCACATATATACACAACTCCAGATAAATGCACAGACACGAGCCGTCACTATATATAGCCCTCCGTATAAAATTAAAAGGCGTTTGTAGAATTTAAACATGCTCAGAGGGAAGCCAGAGTCTCCTGTTCTTAATTTAACCCTTCACAAGCTCATACCAACAGATGGAGGGTCCTCAGTTGACTTTAGGTGTTGTATTTAGATGTATATTACATTTTGGTGGAGTTTTTTTTTCTTCTTTTCATTATACTGTTTGAAAACACTATATGTGACCCTGGAGCACAAAACCAGTCTTAAGTCGCAAAGGTATATTTTTAGCAATGGCAAAAAAAAAACACACACAAAAAAAAAAACATTTGTATATGTCAAAATTATAGTTTTTTGTTTTATGCCAAAAATCATTAGGATATTAAGTAAAGATCATGTTTAAGAAAGATATTTCGTCAATTTCCCTACCGTTAATATATCAAAACTTATTTTTGATTAGTAATATGCATTGCTAAGAATTCATTTGGACAACTTCAAACGTGATTTTCTCAAGATTTTGATTTTTTTTTTTTGCACCCTCAGTTTCCAGATTTTCAAATAGCTGTCTCTATGACAAATATTGTGCAATCCTAATAACCCATCCATCAATGGAAAGCTTTTTTATTCAGCCTTCATTAATCTCAATTTCAAAAAAATGTACACTTAAGACTGGTTTTGTGGTCCAGGGTCACATATTTGTTAAATGCAGTGTCTGATTTAAAGTTTTGAGCTTTCCTTTTAAAACGATTGTAATTTAAACCTTCTCCACAATTTATAACTGCTGTATGGAGGCTTGTCAAATGTCACTTGTATGAGTGTGTTGTCCACTTAAAAAAAAAAAGAAAGATCGGTGGAAGATCGAATGCCGCTTCAAAACAGTTCAAGCATGAAAACATTTGAAATGTACCATTTTCACTTTAAACAACATTTGCAGTAGTGAGAATCTTCCTGTGGTAATGAGAACGTTCTTCGAGGTTTTGGTCTAGTTATTTATTACATCAACATCTCTATTTCTGGATTCTGAGACAACAGACAAGGATTAACCTAACATTACTTAACAATGGAGTGATTGATGACGCTAACATGCCAACAGAGAGAAAACTGAAAATAATAAACATCAAAACGTTTTTCTGGAAAGAAGTACAGTACGTGATGCTGCAGTCAGACAATAAACTAATCAATATATTTTATTAATGCAGAAAACCAGTGGTGCTGATACTGATTATAAAACAAATAAAACACACTGAATATCTCAGAAGAAACTTTTTATTTTAAGGTTGTTGGTGATCTACATAAATTTGTTAAAGGTCATTTCCATTCTGCCACTTACAAAATACGGAAGAATAAATAAATAACTTGATTTTTAAGTAACACACTATGTGAATGTCAGATAAAAAAAAAAAAGAAAATAATGAGCCCACCAAAAAACAAACTAACCTCAATGGTTAAAAAATATACTCTAAAAACAGCGCCAAATCCCTACAAAACAGAGTAGATCTGATAACCTTTCAGTCACACCGAGCATGTCTTATCTCAGTTATCAGTGGGAAAAGGTTGCATGTAATTCATCAGAGTACAAACTCATAACAAACCAAATAATAACCCTATGGAAAAGAACTGAAATTGATTGCGTTTAATGAATATTAGGATTGCTTTAATTAATACTGTAAAGGGCTGAATCAGTGTAAATCAACAGATCTACTCACTGGAACGTATCATGAAGATAGAAAATGCTGGAAAATCTCTTTCAATTGAACAAAAAGAGCTTTTTCAGCTTTAAAACGCCTGCAATACCACTATAAAATGGCAAATATCACAGAAAACATGGATGGTCATTTCATGCTACCATGACACATATATACTTTGAATTTAATATGGCTATTTGTGTGCATTCCAGTAATGAGAATTGGGGAGTACATTGCGCTTAACTTTTATAAAAAGTACTGAAAAAAAAACTATTCTTTTAACAAAATGTAATTAATTTTATATTTTGAAAATGTTATATGACCAAGACACGTTCTTCACAGTCTTTGTGAGATTGACAGCATTTCTCACCTGAATGAATTGTTTTTCTTAGACCAACATGCTATAGGAATATTGCACATCTCTTCAGTTTCGGCCAGATTCTTTCAGTCCCCAAGAGGTCACACAGCATAAAACATATGTAACAATGTGCAAAGTCAACCCTCACCCAAGACACTTACCTACCTGAATAAATACACATTTTTTCAGTATATACATCTCATTAAATGTCACATTTCTGTCTGTTAGAGCAGAATACTCAGCCAGACGCGACTGAAGGCGTTTGATTGATCTGGAAGTGACAACAACAATAACCAAGAGATGCTGAAGGCATCAATAACTTATATCAGTTCCTTCCTTTATTAAAAAAAATAATAAAAAATTCACTCTTGATAGCATAGCTAGCTTGTGAGAAACATTCCAACTCTGGAAATGATCTGGAGGGGTCTGGATGCAACATTGTTCAATCCAAGCATCACAGACGTCTTTGTCCTGAGTCTCTGTGTGTTTCCATTAATCGGTCACCTCACATTCACCTTCAGTCAGATGTGATCTGGAACACATCTGGAATGTCCTGAAGTTTAAAGTGCCATTGTAAGCGTTGGTTACGTGTTGCGCAGCATCTGGCGGTTCCACATTCCACGCTTTGAGTGAAAGTGATGGAAGAAGTTCCTCAGGTAGAGTCGCTCCACCTCCAGCCCCCCCTGAAGGATCCTTGAGACCACACAAAACAGAAAGCACTTCACACACCAAATAATGTTTGTTTAGCATTAGGGATATTACAGTTCTGGCCGTCACGAAAAGTGTAAATTATGTTCACATTACAGACAATAACCTTTAAATAGCCAATATTAACCATTGTTAATTGTAATTATGGACATTTCTGTCTTTTACAGTTTTGTAATTTTGCCTGTGTTAATGCCAACAGCATACATATTGGCACAAGGGTGTATTTTTGTTAGAATTTTTATATTTAGCTAAATCTATATTAAACCAGCTACACAAAAATGTCAAATGCAATTTTTTGTCACATGGCAATTTAACTATAGTACAGTGCAATCTTTGTTATCAGGCCTTCATTCTGGTGACAAAGCTGCAAAAATGACATTTCTTTTTACTAAATGGTGCTATTTTCTTAGGTTTGGCCTATAAAGCAAATTTGCACTTTTTTGTTCTTTCAGTTTTTGCTGTATTTTAGAGGCAACTGAATAAATGATACAACTATAATTGTTTGAGTGTTCGGGTATGGATGTCAGAGTGTGGTTTTGCATGTGTGTACTAAAAAAAAATTGTGTGTGCATCGCTGTAATGTTTGAGGGAGAACAATTGTACTGTACTGCAAATCATAAATCAAACCACTGTGTATGCCAGAAAAGCTTTGCTGGCAATCTAATGGAAAAATGTCAGTACTGCACCCAAACAAAATCTTAGTAAAAGCTCATTTTTGGACATATCAACCTCAAATTTGGAACACAGCTTGTTTAGATTTATGAATTTAATTTTCTAGCAATTTTTTGTTCAACATGTGTTTTTTTTTTAAATACTTTTAAAAAAAAAAAGCTCATAAATCATTTTCATAAACTAAAATCTCTCACTTTATTTTGTTTCACAAAAAAAAAAAAAAAGTTTTACTCCATAAATAATCAACCAAGGGTCTTCATTAAAATGAGAACAAATGCAACATTAACATTTTCATGACATTTTTCTTACATGGACATTTTGGTCTTCAGAATAACTTTTTTAAATTGATGTTCAAGGGTTAATATCCTATACAAGGCAAGTTTATTTATATAGAACATTTTATAGTGTGAATGATGGCAATTCAAATATATATATAAAAAAAAAACTGATTCAAAATATAAATTAGCACAGAAATAAATGAATAAAATATTTTATTTTACTATTTTAGTGTAAGTTTATACCATATATTTTTTTTATTATATTAAGTTTTATTTTTATAAATCTAAAAACAAAAAAAACTATTATTATTATATTAATATATTAATCTAATTACGCATACAGACTGAGATCAAGCTAATAAATGATTAACGTTTTAGTAATGAACTTATTATACTTATTATTAGTATGATATTAGTGTATTGTCCCATGACTGACCTGTCCAGTAGTTCCCAGTCCTCTCCGCCCCAGCGGTCAGTGAATTCTTTGGTGTTCATGCCCCCGATGGAGTCCAGGTCTGACTTATAAATGCCCAGAAGACCAAAGCCATTGACCTCCCAATAACCTGCACATTACCAGCACAACCATTTTCAACACTGATAAAAATAAGAAATGTTTTTTGAGCACTAAATCACCAATAGAATTATTTCTGAAATATCATGCGTCACTGAAGACTGGGGTAATAATGACAAAGACATTAAACAAATCTTATGAACCCCAAACTTTTGAACAATAGTGTATGTGTGGATATACATGAATCTAATTCTATGTTGTATATGGTGGTGTTATCGTGTTATCATGTTATCTTGTGTGTGCAAGACTGCACCATCAGGCTCCAGGGGTGTAGCGCCACAGTTCAGTCTCATGACTATCGGAGCAAAGGCCATGTGTCTCTCCACACAGTGTTTTCTCACAGTGTCGATGAAGCCAGGAGGGAAATGAATGTGCAGGTCACAGAGAAACACAATGCTGTGATCATCCTGAGAAAGAGACAGACCTTTATAAGCTGCAAATGAGTGACATCCATCATCTTGAATTAGTTCAGCCTTCATTTTCACTGAAGATCCTGTCATGTTTTGAACACGTATTTAAGCCTTTTTTTTTTTTTTTTGTAAGTACAGTGTGTTATTTTGTCTTAAACTTACAGAAATGAGGTCTATTCCTGCCTGCAGTCCTGCTGATCTCTCGAAGTTCCCACTTAACCTGAGGTATTGATACCTGAAATGGGATACACAATAGAAATGGACTCAAAGTGGGGTCTCGTTTTAAGAAGCTGTAGTAATGTGACTTCTCCACAGGTTAAGAAAGAAATATGAACAATGTCAATGTGCCATACGATCAGGAAAACGAACTCATGAAGGATCACTCTACTTAGTGTGTATTTATGAACTGGTCAATGTACCTAGGCAAGAATGAGTTCTGTAGAGCTTGTTCTATGTTCATATCAGTGCTTTCATAGTCAGTAATGATGACATTGAAGTTTTGATCTCCAGTGGTGCGGTACATCTCCTCCATGTCTGAAATAAACTGCTGCACCCAACGGGCCTGGTTCTTCACTGCATGCACACACACACACACACACACACACACACACTACCTTATGAAGGTGTTTCATGCAGTCTACTCAGAAACATGCACAAGTCATTTTCTTCACCAGGGTGTGTAAGAAAGCATCTTGAATAAAACTCGATATGAGAGTGCTACCTGGGACGATGAAGTGGACGGTAGCAGTCGGGTTCCAGTAGAAGCGATATGGATTGCAAAGTTTAAGTTCTGCGTCCTGAGCCTTTTGCTTTTTGTGAAAACCCCGATCTTCAGTTCGTTTCACATAGATGTACTGAACCAGACGCAGGTGGCGTCCTGAAGCCTCCTGCAGGTCCAGTTCCAGTAGATATCTACTGCCACGATTATAATCAGGCTTCTTCGCAATGTTCACAATACGCTCTAGAGAGAACTGCCTACACACACACACACACACACACACACACACACACACACACACACACACACACACACACACACACACACACACACACACACACACACACACACACACACACCAGTTAATGTCAAAGATGAATTGAAATGTTCAGGATTGCATAAATACTATATACTAATACTATACTATACAGTACATACCATTTTTACTGTGCACTGATTTTCTGTATGTATGCAATATTATAGAAATAGAGCGTACTGCATGACAAATTTCCATTATGACGGCGAATCTGAAAATACTATTAACTAAAACTTTTGATCAGCATGACAAATACCATTTAAAATGGTATATGAAGAAAATACTAAAAAAGCACACACTACGGACAACAATTTTAAATTTGCAATTTTACACAGTTATACAATAATGTTATAAAATTTCAAACACCCATTTTCTACAGTAATATATTTTTTAATTAAATATCTTCCTGTGATGCAAAGGTGAATTTTCAGCATCATCCAGGTTTCAGTGTCACATGATCCTTCAGAAATTATTCTAATATGCCGATTTGCTGCTCAAAAGTATTTCATATTATTCACAATGTAAATTTCTGTGGAAACTGCAATGTTTAATTTTCAGGATTCTTTTATAAAAAGAACAGCATTTGTTTGAAATTAAAGTAGCATTATGTAGTGACTTTATCAATGTAATGTGCCCTTGCTGAATAAAAATACCCTTTTGATGCAAATTAATACATTATCAATAAAATCCCAGGAAGTACACTGTATAAACGGTGTATTATTCAGTATGGTAGTATTCCACTCCAAACGCAGCTCACAGAGTGAATGAACTGCTGATTTCATTCAATATTTGATTCCTGCTGAACAGCTGGCCTACCTTGGAAATTTCTTGTTTAGTTTCTTCATGAAAGCTTCCACTACAGACAACGCTTCCGATTCCTCGAGCAGCAGGTTTCCAGACACATTACACTTCAGATCGATCCAGTCGGAGCGCAAGGCGTGCAGATCTAGAGGTTTGGCCTGGAACGTCTGAGACCACTTGACTTCCACGTCAAACACAGCCCTGTTTGTGAGGTCATAGTCGTCTTCCTCTGAGAAACCCTGTTTGACCCAAGAGTCTTCTTCATCTCCTCCATCTCCTCCATCTTCAACCTCTTCTATATGCATCGCATTATCCTGAATCTCTTTTTCCTTTCTGCCATCATTCATGTGATCCCAGCGGTTGTTATATTCTTTGTTAGAAGGAGCTGTGATGACCAATGCCTGAAGCTCATTGGTCTCGTTATACAATGGGTTTTGAAGTGGATGTTGGGTAATCTGAAGATGAAAAGCCACATTATTGTTCTTGATTGGAATATTGATGTCATCTACTACAGCCTTTTCTGGGTTGTTCTCCAAAACGTGCAGGGCTTCATCTGCTTTATGTTTTGAGTGTTTGCGCCTCTTCATTGGTTCAGCTTTGACTTCATTCCCATTCAAGGATGGCAGCTCATCTGCAGTGTTCTCCAGCCTTGCCTTTTTTACGTTCACCTCATCTAATCTAGAGTTCTTGGGTGTCTTCTCCACAGGTTCACCTAGATAGACTTTACGATTACCCATCCGATTCACAAGGTCATGACGTTCCCTCTGGTCCTCATCAAACATGGCAGGGTTGGTCACTGATCTTTGCTTCAATTCATTGGCTTCTCGTATGTTCTCCACAGGAATATTTCTGTCTCCAACTGCAACAAAATTTGGATTCCCATTACTACTGTTGTGGTATTTGGCTTCATGTTGGTGGAGCTCAATTCTTCCAGCATTAAGCGATTGGTCCACTTGATGTTTCACTTCTGGACTCAAGTGATCTTCTCTTTGAGCTGGTCCTGGATTCTGCCGGTCAGGTATGTTCTCCATGACGTGATTCTGAAACCGCTGTGAGTCTTTTTCTCTTCCCTGGTCATAGTTCTTCACCTCAGAAGGTGGGTTTTGGAGGTAGTGTTGGTCCTTCTGGTTTTGTTCAGGACGTCTCCTTTTCTTCTTCTTTCTTGGTTGCTGCTGTGGTTCCTCTGGCTGGTTCTGTGGTTCTTCAGGCGGTTTTTGGATTGCCTTAGGTTGGTTGTCTTGGTCCATCTGTTGAAATCTGTTGTCTAGTTCCCGGTCTTGCCTCTTTTTTCTGATGCTGCCATGTTTCTGAACAGAATACAGTTTACGGCGTCTCTGCATCGTGTAATCATCATAATCATCTCCATATTCCTGGAGAACCTTATCTTTCATTTGTTGCTTCTCCTCATACTTTCCAGCTTTCTGCAAGCCCTCATCTTCATCTCTGCCCAGGTTTATGGCTCTTCCTTCCATGCCATCTCCTACAGGAAGACAAAGACAAGCATTAAGTGTTTTGAAATGGGATTTAAGTTCTGAACCATCAAGCTGTTGGGACTTGAAGACAACAAAATTGACCACGTTTCAATAAGTGTACTTACTGTAATATAATTATTCTAATCTAATATTTAATCTTACTGCACACGGTTCATCATTATACATTTTTAATAATTATTATTTTCAAAATTCATGATCATTATTTCCTACAAAATATTCCTGTTGCATTAAGGAAGTTTTGCATTGTGAATGATGTTTAAATGTATGCTGTACCTTTGTATTTGATGACTCTCTCCTCATTTTCAGGCAAATCCAGCTGAATATAGTTTGAGAAGCCGTATCTAAAAACAAATTATTTGATTTGAGATCATAATACACCAGGTGCCCCAAAGAGAGATAGATCAGTGGGTGTGATCAAACATTTGGTGTCAGTAAGATTTTATTTAAAGAAATAATACTTTGATTCAGCAAGGATGCATTAAATTGATCAAAAGAAACATTTATAATTTTACAAAACATTTCCATTTCAAATGATGTTTAAATAAAACAGCATATTATAAATATTACTGAAGGATCATGTGACTAAAGACTGGAGTAATGGCTGTTGGACATTCAGCTTTGCATCACAGGAAGAAATTATATTTCAAAACACATTCAAAAAGAAAACTGCTCCCCTGATTGTAACAATATTTCACAATATTACTGTTGCTCTTGTATTTTAATCGAATAAATATAGCCTTGGCGAGCATGAGATACTTTTAAAAAAAATTTATAAATAAAAAGCCACACCAAGCCCAAGCATATGAATGGTGGTGTACAGTATTTGTGTGTCTACCTTTCCAGGTAGTATGGATTCCCACGGTAGAAACATTTGTTATCGTTCTCCATGTGTGTGAGCCGTGTGTAGTCATTAGGATACACATACGTTAGGTGCACCTGCATCAGATTAGATCGATCAAGATCACAAACGCATAGGCACAACAACATACACTTAAATTTTTTATTAATTTTCTAACGATGTACACTTACAAACTGCAGGCCCTGGTAGCGCATTAGAGGATATCCCTTTATGATGTAGCTGGGGTTATAAATACAGTCAGGTAAAACTCCCTGCAAACGCGTCCGGTCCAATAAAGGAACTACATATACAAATAGACACAAAACATTATAACACATCATTACTATTATTACTAAGATTTCTAATTAACAATAATAACAACAACATGCACAATTTAATGTATATTAATTATATAAATTTAATTATCTAATGCACATTTTTCTTGAAATTATTAATTTAATATATTTGAAATATCTAGCATTAATTATTTTATGTGTCAAAATAATTTAACACCAAAAATGTTTGTAATACATTGTAATGTTTTTATATATATACATTTATTATTTGATTTGAGATCTTAATACACCAGGTGCCCCAAAGAGAAATAGATCTGTGGGTGTGATGTTTATATATATATATATATATATATATATATATATATATATATATATATATGTATGTATATGTATATGTATATGTATGTATGTATGTATATATATATATATATATACACACACAATTCTTACAAAACATACAATTCTTAAATATCGTGAAATTAAAAATTTTGATTATGGTTATATAATTTAATTAATTGTAAGGTTTCCCATTTTTCTGTCAATAAAAAGTAGTTTGAAAACAAGCTGCTTTGTCATAATTACAGTAGAAATAATAAAATATAATATATATAATATGGACTGGGGGGATGAGCTTAAAGTACAATTTTGAGCAAACGGTCTTCAATTCAAAAAGGCTAAGAACCACTGTAACAATGTCTCTTCTGCCAGAAGGTGGCACTGAATTCATGTCCCGTCTGCATATATTCTGGACCACTTTGACAGACATGGTCAACAGGAACCATCTTTATTTGGAAAGTGCTTCCACTGAAAAAATATCAGCATGTGGGCCTGGAATGCCCTGAGGGTTTCATTTTAAGGAGTTAAGTTCAATGTTTAATAGCGCAGCATGTCTGCATTGTTGGTTTATAATGTTTAAATGGTGTTGAGTGAAAGTGAGTTTGTGTCTGAAGTTCTCACCCTGATGAAATGAGTCTCGAGGATCTGCTCTCAGCATGTCTACTCCATGGGGCGGAGTCTCAGACGACCTCTGGGGCGGAGTCACATGACTGGCAAAGGTCTGAGGAATGTGATTGACATCTACAGTCTTCAGCAAGGACTCGTCTGAATGAACACACACACACACACACACACGTGTAAATTGTGTCATACAAAAATGAGGTCATCAGTTTGAAAGCACATTACCATCCAAAGTATTGTAGACTGTTCAAACTGCTAAAAGATGCAGGAAAAATGTAGAGGGTTAAAGCTGCAACATTTCTGAGATGACCAAACACTTTTAAAAGCATGATAAATGTTACATGTAAACCTTTTCAAACCGCAGTATGCTCCACTGTCACATGACATCATGTTTGTAACAACACACACTGCATGCACTACATTTTAATATTTTAACAAAAGTTTTTTATTTGAGTTAAAATTCAAAATAAACATCAAATTTTTTCCTGTTATATTTTTATTCAACTTCAGCAGTTTTTAAATGAATAAAAATTCTTACTAATGTAGTTTGCAATAACGAAGGCAAACGCGTCGATAAACTGATAAAGTTTAAGAAAGTGTGAAAACAAAAACAAGAACTAACGAGAACTACATAAGCATATGTTTACACAGAAATGAACGCAAAAGCCTGGATTGACACACTTCAACTGAAGCAATAAGAGGACAACACACGCACGTTGTGCAGTGGTGACTACCCCATCATTAGCTCTATTTCAGGACGTGTGTGTAGACAGGAGCAGCTATTCCAAGCATCCTAACACTACCCTGACATTTATGCAACCACATCCCAGAATAACACACACACACACACACTCACTGGTGTAGAGGGAGATGAACTTGGAATCGATGATTGAAAATCCACTCCCGATCTGTTTGAGCTGCCACTGTGAGTAAAGACAGACCGTGTCATAACGGTGTACACCGACCAATCACACACAAACACTCTCAGCGAACACACTCACCGCAACCTCCACATGATCCGTTCCCTGATCGTTTTGTTTGTGGATAAGCTCAAAGAAATATTTATTGTTCTTTTGCAGACTGTAAAACAATAAAAAAGTGAACTTTTATTCATTTTTCATGAACACAATTAGATCTTTGAAACTTTTATATGTTAAGCTTCTAATGCAACTCAATAGTTTTACATTAAAAGATAAACATGAAAAAACATTTAAAAAATCTTTTTTTAGGTATTTTAAATTTTAAATAATACAAATAATAATAATACAAAAATCTTTATAGTGACTTCACAAATTGCATTCTCATTATGCTTTACCATATAGACAAAATTTTTTTTTAAATTAAACAGACAATTAGGAATTAGAAATTAGTTGAAAACAAAATAGAAATAAATTAACTATTCTAATAAAACATCAATTAATATATATTTATATATGATATTATATATTATTCTAAAATAATGTTACATTTAATAAATAAATAATTACATTTTAAAAAAGTTTCATGCTTTTTTTTTTTCCTGATATAGGGATGGTTAAAAAAGACGATGTCAAGAATTTCCGTGATTAAGCAAAGTAACACGCCATGTACTTTGCATTCCAGCTTCTAGCGCACATTCGGAGAGGGCTTTAAGTATTTGCGGTCGCATACTAGAGCAAAGAGCCCTCATCAGTGAATGACTTGCTAGTTCTCCATGGGCACATTAAGTAGTCGTACAGTTTTTTTTAGTTTATTCAGTTTATTTTTATTTATTTAATTATTTTGTTAAATATTTAAAATTGGTTTATTTTGTTATTAAGGAATAAGTATATGTTTTTGTTTTATGTTTGAAGGAATTGCTAAAAGCAAAGAAGGCATTCTTAAGTAGTATTAGGCCCTAGGCTACTTTTCCTTTGAACATGAAATAAATCCAGGTTTATTATTATTATTATATAACTTATTAGGCTAGTATCAGGCAGAATATGCAAAGTATTAAAAAAAAAAAAAACTACTTATATGTTTACTCGTGGGATTATGCGGGCGGAAGAAAATAACATCCCGTGCAGGTCTCTAAGTGAGTACCTAAATGATGACTGAATTTTCATTTTTGGGTGACCTATCCCTTTAATTCAAGTTATTTATTTAAACGTATGTTACACACACCTGCACTATTACAAATCATCTTATAACAGAAGAATACTTTTAATGACATCCCACTGTGTGCCGTGATCATCAGGACACAAGCAGCACCTTGTGAATCTACACATACGGAATCTAAAAATAGTTTTCATCACCGAGGTATGTGGTCATAACTTGGACAGATGTGTGAGCACTTCCCTGCAGCATTATGAAACACAAACACACTTACGGAATAAGATCTGATATCTGACTGGCATATTTCCCATATTCCCCTGGGGCAGTCCATTCTCTGCCTGTCTAAAAATGGAGGAATCACACAAAATTCAGTGCATGCATTTCACACATCTACATTAAAGCAATTATAAAGTTGACACTTTTCTCTCCAACCTTTCCGACGTAAGCGCGGAGCTTCAGATTGTCTGGATTCTCATCTTCACTGAGCCAGAACTCACTGTTATCATCAGACGCCACTGCAAACAGAAAGTCACCTGCCAAACAAAGGGAAGGGATAACAGTGTGACAATGGCACACAATCTGAATATGTGCATGTTAGCACTGCACGATAAATCGCATGCGTTTATCATGTGTATCTCATCAGTAAAGCTGGTTCTGTGATTAGTAGTAAATCTCCAGCATGTGCACTGGCAAGCTACGCAAACAGCTTTCATTAGCGCATGCCATACATCGCTGATAGTGAATGTGATATTGCATAGCTTGTCAGTGAACCAGATTTACTGACGAGATACGCATGATAAACGCATGTGATTTATAATGCAGCCCTAGTGTGTGTGTGTGTGTGTGTGTGTGTGTGAAAGAGAGACAGACAAACCATCGGTATAAGGATGTATGTATCCAAATATCCTGAGTCCATAATTGGTCCAGCTGGGTGACACAGCAAGTTTCTTCACAGTTGTACGAGTCTACAGAAATAAAAACATATCAAATACAATGCAAACAAATCTAATATTGAAAGTAAAGTAGGTTGTTAACAGGGTTGTTAACCAAATTTGTTTATTCAAATAAAGCTGAAATTATATAAAGTATATACATATACATATATATACATATATATATATATATATAAATTTATTTGATCAAAAATACAGCAAAAGCAGTAATACTGTTAAATATTTTTATTGTTTAAAATAAATGTTTTATATTTAAATACATATCATAAAATGTAATTTATTCCTGTGATCCAAAGCTGAATTTTCAGCATCATTACTCCAGTCTTCAGTGTCACATGATCCTTCAGAAATCATTCTAATATGCTGATTGGCTGTTCAAGAAACATTTATTATTATTAATATTTAAAAGAGTTGGGTACAGATATGACAGATATGTCATCTATACAGATAAAACACCTACGTGAGGATATAACGGATAATGTAGATTCTTCTGTAGTTGAGATATAGACGTGCCACACCAGTCCTCAAAGATGTGAAGATTCGCCATTCCTTTATACTGCAGCAAACACACACATACAGTTTTTTTCACTTTTTAATATTCTATAATATTATAAGCTATGTCATCCACCAGACTGCAAAAAAAAGGGAAAAAAACATGTTTAGGTACATTGATGCATTTACCATTGAAGTCAATGGGGTAAGACACAACACTGGAATAAACATTAAAATACTGTTTAAAAAGTGTGATCTCAATTCCGGTCATGACTGTGTAAATTAGGTAGAAAAGTATTGTAAAAAGTATTTAGCTACTGGCTAAATGTACTATTTACATTTATTTACATATAACTGGAGTAACTTTCCCCATAGACTTCCAGTGTAAGCGCATTAGTGTTTGTTAAAGTCAATTATCCAAAGTCATTTTCTGTAGTAATCACAAATGTCATGTTATCCATAGTGCTTAAATAATTTGGAAGCCCAAATATTCTTTTAAATGACCAACAAACATATAGAATGAACAAAAATGTACAGCTCACATGTCACATTTAAAATAGAGACACAGAGTCTTGCTAAATTAAACAAGATGGCAAATCTCTTGCTGAAGAGCCTTGGGTGACATACTCATGTGGATTAACACCATCATCTTTACAGCGTATGCACATCAACAGATCATGCATTCAGAGCTCTGAGTGACAGAAATATAACAAACTAGTACACTAACACTATTACACTAAAAAAATACCTTGGTGCTGTTTTTTTTTTTTTTTTTTTTTTGAGCAAATACCAAGGAAATATTATGTTTATTAAACATGTACCAAGGTAATATAACATAATACCATCCATGTATGTTTCTATCATTGTGGTCGTATTATTACCTCCGCCCTCCATGTCTGTTGAGTGTTTTTTGGAGTCCAGATGTCTTTATCATGTTTATTGTCAGAGATGTGAACCTGTGACACACACATAAAACACACACACACAGAATTGTTTTTCATGCATCTGCATTCCAGCAGCACTTTCGATTTCCTTTGTGCTGCAAAATCTACTTAGCAACTACCTAGACAAAATGTGAGCATCATAGATGTGTTGAATTTTTATTTCTACAGTATG
Organism: Carassius gibelio; assembly: GCF_023724105.1. Classification (NCBI taxonomy): domain Eukaryota; kingdom Metazoa; phylum Chordata; class Actinopteri; order Cypriniformes; family Cyprinidae; genus Carassius; species Carassius gibelio. The sequence goes on along the minus strand of NC_068413.1, from coordinate 3,457,493 downwards.
TAAATCATATGCATGCATGGAATACTGGAATGACCTGTTACATATGACAGATTTGCAGTATACAACCAGAAGATGTTGCATGGAATATCGTATCCCAGAATAATAATATGTACATAAAGGAACAGTTCAATCAAAATTTAAAATTTTCTCAAAGCTTACTCAGATTTAGATGTAGATGAGTTTTATTCTCCATTGGAGAGGATTTAAAGAAATTTTGTATTACATCACTTGCTTCAATATCTTCTCGCATTAACATAGTGCTCAATCTTTGCATATTTCTCTCCTGATTCATATGAGATGACTTTTTCACTGGAGAAAGCAATAGTTTTCTTAGAGTTTCACAAAGTTTCACATATAATCCGTCTGCAGTGCGTATGCAGTCCGTGTGCGTTACGTATGTTGTCCTGGAGCAGCACACACTCATTGTGCTTTCATACAGGACGCGTTTGCAGTCCGCTACTGATCCGCGGCTGTTTAAGCCACAAAACACAACATTTGTCCATTATTTTGATATCAAATCATGTAAAAAAAAAAAAAGAAAAAAAAAAAAACCAAATCAAAAAGCGTTTTCAGCATTGTGATACTCTTTCATCCCAGTACAGTAACAATCTTTCAGAGACATATTTAAATTCAAATATAAACAACGTATTACTCATGCATTTGACTGCAATTGTTTATAATAAATTGCTGAAACAAGCTGCAACTCATTTAAACACAACATTAGCCTGCTTTTCTTGTTAGGATATCACAAACATTTAAAATTAAAACTCACCACTGACAGAAACAGTCGACTCTCGTGCCTTTTGCATTTAAAGCTTTATTACACGCAATCCAACGGGTCTTAAATAACTTCGTTTTTCTGCCTGCATATATAATGTTGCCTTGTTTCTCTAAAGTTGCTCTTTTTCTTGTTTTAAATCTAGCCAAAACCCATGTGTTGCGTGTGAAACACAGTAGGCTTTAATTAGTATACATGTATTGTGAAATGACTGCATTTCGGTGTCAATCCATGTTGATTTTTACCGTGAACAATGCGCTGTCACTTTAATTCAGCGCGTGCAGCGCAGCAAAAATAGACTCGGTACATAAACGATCGCTGCACTGCTGCAGACGCACTGCTCCTGGAACGCATTGACGAAACGCAAACACGTGCAGTGTGAACGCTGGAATCTGTTAACATGGGTGTGTCAAAAAAATACACAACGCATACGCACTGCAGACGGAGTATGTGTGAAACGGGTGTTATATTGTAACCTGATCGTTTAAAGTTAAAAATGTCTTAAAAGGGGGGTGAAATGCTCGTTTTCACTCAATATCCTGTTATTGTTGAGTACCTATAGAGTAGTACTGCATCCTTCATAACTCCAAAAAGTCTTTATTTTTATTATATTTATAAGAGAAAGATAGTCTGTACTGATTTTTCCCGGAAAAACACGAGCGCCTAGAGGCGTAACGTGTGGGCGGAGCTAAAGAATCACGAGCGCCAGTAGGCTTTTGTGTTGAGAGCGTTTGGAAGCTGTGACACAGATCCAGAGGCTGAAATTTAACAAGAGCAGCATCAGCAAAGGCGTCTCTATGTGATATGTACTGAAACTGTATATATTTGCTTAGCGGTTTAGGAAAATGACTAAGTTCCACTTTGTCGTCTATTTATTTATTTTTTTTACGCTGTACATGTGGAAAGTGCAGTTTTGATGCAGTACTTGATGTGCTTACGCGCCGATAGCCAAGTTAACAACACAGAGATATTTGAAGCAGTTTTACTCACCGCCTGTGGTTCCAACACATGATCGTGACCCTTTTTCGTTGGGACTGCATTATCCTTAAGAAATAAACGACGTGCAATCCGAAATGCAGGGAACAAACAAAAACACTTGCAAAACTCTGTTGATGCTCTGTAAAAATAAACTCCATCCACTGGTCCCTTAATGCTGTTTTTTCTCTGGTAATCTGTGCAGGGTTGTCTTGCCCTGGCAACCAAAAACACACTTCTTTTGTGACTTTTGGCGACGCTCTCGCTCTGATCACTGAATGCCTCTGCTCTCAGTGCTGTGCTATACGGGAGCGCGCGCTCTTCTGGCAGAAGTGCCTCATGACCCATATAAGGAAATTCCGCTCCATCTAACGTCACACAGAGCCATACTCGAAAAAAACTTTCCGAAACTTGTGACAAACCGGAAGAGGTTTTTTTGGAACAAAAATACTCCTTCAAACGTACAACTTAATTTTTTCAACTTTGTCCATGTTTAGCATGGGAATCCAACTCTTTAACAGTGTAAAAAACTCAGTATGCATGAAATAGCATTTCACCCCCCCTTTAATGGATTTGTTTGTTACAAACATGCAACTTTTCACTTCACATGATTGTTCATTGATGGATTATTGTGATGTTTTTATCATCTGTTCAGACTCTCATTCTGACGGCACCCATTCACTGCAGAGCATCCATTGGTGAGCAAGTGATGTAATGCTACATTTCTTGAAATCTGTTCTGATAAAGAAACAGGTTTCTTACAGAAGCTTTATTTAATCACTTGTGGACCAGTGTTAATTTTGACACGAAATTTTAATTTAGTTTTAGTCTTAGTCTTTTGACTATAATTCTTTTTAGTTTTAGTCAAGTTTTAGTCATCTGATTTGTTTTAATTTTAGTCTTATTTTAGTCGACTAAAATTGCTTGGTATTTTAGTCGACTAAAATAAGACTAAAATCAATAACAGATTTACTAGACATTTTTTTACAGCTGGTATAGGAAACAAACTTAACCAAAATATATAAAACACAAATTCAACTTTATTTCAACACAACTGTGTCTTTATTTCGATTCAAAAGCTTTTATGCAGCAACAAACACTGTCATGATAATGTAAACAATAACTAGCTGCCAATTGACCATCAATAAAAGAAAAATAAGGTTAGGTCCAGGACCTTAAAGCTTACAGCTGAGCTGAACAATAAGTGCATACATTTAAAGTAAATATTTAATAAGTTGGCAGCTAGGTGGATAAAAAAAAAGTAACAAGATTTTATAAGGTATTCATTTGTCTAGCAATATTGTATGTTTTAAATACTACAATATTGCTAGATTTGTATGTATAATGATAGGATGTGAACATTCATGTTTCACATGACTAATATAGAAATATTTGTGATATTGTCAACAAGTAGAACATTATAAAATATACTAAACATTAGTATTAATCAAATGTATTTATCATGATATTATGTATTAGTATTGTGCTCTCATCTAACTTGAAGAAGGGGCTATTTTACAGTACTTTTCAGTTCGTAATATTTAATGCTACAACATGCACTGCAGTATTCCACTTTTGCTTAGCTCAATAAACAAAAGAACATCGTTGTGAAATTACATTTGAGAAAATGTCCGGGTGGCTCGTCTGTAAATGTCTTTTCAAATAGGTTGTGTTCTTGCCACGAATGAGCGCTCTGCGTGCTTTACAGTTTGTTTTGTTTTGTTCGTCGTCAAACGTGAAGTGAGCTGTGGACATTTTGTCGCTCTTTTAGACATCACCTCTTCGAATGCCGTCTTCCTGGGAGCTCATTTAAAAACTGAAGACCTTCGCTTCACGTCTCAATAAGTCAGGCTCTGATTGGTTCTCTTCTCTCATGCAGTCTCGCCTGTTATGTTTTGCCGGTTCTTTGTTCATTCCTCGCATCTCTCCCGTCTGCTGATTTGATTTTCGTCACAGTCTATTTTCGTCTCGTCCTTTATTCGTTGACGATAATGTCAATCAATTTAATCATAGTTTTAGTCTCCATCAGTGCCTTCTATTTTAGTTCTCGTTTCGTTTTCGTCCGCAAAAATATATTCGTGACGAAAATAATGACGAAAATATTTAGTCAACGAAATTAACACTGTTGTGGACTGTTCAACTGCAACACCCGCTGACTGCAATTATAGAGCTTGGAAAAGTTAGGACAATTTTTTATATAACTCCGACATGGATTCGTCTTGAAGAAGAAAGTCATATACAGGGTAGGTAAAACAGTCCAATTTTCATTTTTGGCTGAACTAACCATTTAACTTGACCCTCCCTTTTGAAACGAACCAGGTGAAATATCAACACGACAAATCTTTTTCTTGACGCAATATATTTACCTCTAGATGCTAAGAGTCACAGTTTCATACAAAACTGAATAAAAAATAAAAAATAAAAAAAGGAAGAAAATATAGCTTTTTTTTTACAATTATAACAGGTCTCAGTAATTAAAATATGAAACACAAAGGTCAAAGTTGAGCTTTTACCGCACGTTGAGCAGGAGCGTTTGCCCAGCCGATGCTTTCAGTGCGGACGGTCACACCTGAAAGAGAAAAAGAGTAAATATTTAATCAAGCTGCCAATTAATTAATTACACCTGACTGACCGTGCGTGTGCTTGATTCAGGACAGTGACATTAGATTGCCATTGATGGGTTAGGATTACTCCAGATAGACTGAAACTAACTCCATGTTCACATTAATCTTTAAAAGGAGGGAAAGCATTAACTTGCATATTCAATCACACCAAACACACTTTCAATGTTATCCTTAATTAGATTAAATCAAAAATATGTATTTCATATTACAGGTAATCTTGGTAAGCTTAAATCAGGTGTCAAGCATCCATGTTAATCGATCTATAACAAACATGAGTGAACATAAGAAGTACAACTTAGGTTTTCTGTAAAATGAAAACTGCATGAATTCATGAAAAATTCATTTTGGTGCTTCACTAACATAAAAGCTAATTATAATGCCTATAAACTAAAAGTTTTAAGAATAAAAGTCATTATTTATTATCCATTATACCTTGAGGACATCCCAAGAAGATGTTTTGTAAGAACACACTCAGCACAGATTGCTAATACAATAAAAAAAAGACTCATGTTTCATCATTTGTACACCAGTGTATGTGCACAATATCCTTAAACTCACAAAAACCAGCTGTTCAAGTTTCAAAAAGGTTTCCAGTTGTCAAAATAAGAAATTCGACGTGGCATTTATCAGTTGTCTTTTGACAAACATCCCGCTCAAGAGGAGAAAAGTGTATTTTGCAAGCTTGTCAAATAGAAGCTGCGTGCACACAAAACACATAAAAAAACGTTATGGTTAATTTGCACATAAGGTCTCTGCAAACATTTACAGCAAATGTATAGACGCTCATCAGAAGGTGAAGAAAACACATACACTCCCTTGTGTGTGTGTACAGAGAAGTGCAAGTGTGCTTAATCTTGCACATTGGTGCTATAGCAACAAGAAGCACAGGAAATGACGCCGCACCTTACAGAAGAAAGGGTCATCTGACCCCCAGCGCTACTAAGCACACACTGCAGGGAGCTGTCTATATGGCCAGCTATTATAGTCTGTGTCTTCAGGTGTATTTGCACACTGGGCGTTGTGTGAACTTTCCTTAGTGTTTGAGTGAGAACAAATGCATTTAAAGAAGAGACCCTGAGGATTTCAGCATGGCATTTGCATGTTCAAAGTGAGCAACCGACACTTTCGTCTTCTGTGCCTTTCTCCATTTTTCAAATTCTTTCTTTTACTGTACTCCCTAGAGGCCCCTGGTATCCTCTGGAGCAGTCGTTTTCATACCGGTCCTGCGAGCACCCCAAGGACTTCACATTTTCTGTGTGTCCCTTATGTTCACACCTCATTCAACACCTCAGCTCATTAGTAGAGACGGCCAGACCTGAAATGGGTGTGTCAGACATAGGGATACATACAAAATGTAAGGTGCTAGCAGTGTCTGCAGTACCAGTTTGATGACAACTGCCCTGGAGGAATGTCGAATTTGTTTAAAAGCCCCAATGTCCAGTGCAGCATAGAGGGAGATAGATGCATGCATTACTGTAGTCTCCTTCCATTTCTGCTTCATTCACCTGCTCTTTGATGATCCTCTACAAAAAAACAACAAGGAAATTTCAGCTTCATCTAAAAATCCAGGGTTGGTGCAAAAAAAAAAAAAAATCAAGGGTCAAGGGTCAGTCACAAGGGTTCGTCACTTCACACTGACACCCCAGTGGGATAAAACTAACACACACAGACAAAATGTTGGTTAGGCCACATGGAAGACTAACCACTGCCCTTGAAAATTAAAGCTAAATGCAGTAGCTTGCTTTCAACACTCAAAACAACTGAATTTGCAAAAACGTTTCAAGTTTAACTTAAGTTTCACAGAATGTCACCACTCACCCACTCATTACAGTTCGTCCAGAATTGAAAATACGGTCTCTATTTAATCACCATCATGTTGTTTCAAACCTGTATTTATTTCTTTATTCTGCAGAACACAAAATAAGATATTCTGAAGAATGTTGGTAACCAAAGTCCCATCAACTTCCATTGTGAGTAAATGGGACCCAAATCCATTTGGTTATCAACATTCTTAAAAATATCTTCTTTTGCTTTCCACAAAAGAAAGAAATGCGTACAGGTTTGAAGCAACATAACTGTGAGTAAATAGTGACAGAATTTTCATTTTTAGATGAATGTTTGGCCACTGTACATATTTGGTCACTTCAGCTGAAAACCACTTCTGTGTGACTGACTACAAATCTACCAACAGCTTTGGCATGGTCAATATAAATATTTGTTATGCATTTTGAGTAAATACTGTTTGAAATGTTTCAGAATGTTTGTGTTTATCTCATCTACAGTCATTATAAAAATAAAAATAAAAAGCATTTCTGACTAGATACATTTTGAATTAGACTTTTCTTCCCACAATTTTGTGGTGGAGACAAAAAACTAAATTGTGAGATTTTTTTTTACTGTTTTATCTAACAGTTCTGGCTTCTTTCTTACAATTATTAGAACTCTCAGAATTATGAGATTAAAATTCACAATTAACTTTTTCATTTTTTTTTTTTTTTTATTCCATTGTTTTCAGACTTGGAGAAATAAAAAACGTATTGTGTTAACGGTTTAAACAATAGATTACATTTAATAGAAGGAAAGGTTTGCATTCATTCATACTCTGCGTTGTTTATGTCCAGCTGATGCTATTAACCTCATAAATATGCAAATAACATTAACCCAGGATAAAAAAAAAAAGCACTGTGGAAATCAAAATGCTAAATATATGCAGGTTCACAGAGGAATGGCATGCATGTGAATTCATGGCCAACGGACTCACAAGAGCGTGTCAATGCCATGTGCAGGTCAAACATTCCCCTCTGGATACAGGAGGAACAAGGAACTTCATGACACTCAAGCTTCCTCCTTAAAGCTCAGCCGGACAGCTTTTGTTCTTAATCGGATTTCGCTCGCATGGGCACAGTGTGAGTTTACTATTCAAATGTAATTTTAGCAGGCTGATATCCAGGTGCTGTGACATTGGTGCTGCTCCTCTGACCTGACACTGACCTCAAACAAGATGACAAACCCCTTCTGCAGGTCCGAGCTCACCTGACATCTCTCAGGTTTCTTCGATCACATGAGCTTCTCTTTGTACAACCTTTGCAATCCAGGGCCAGTCAGAAAACATGATTTAAATTGCTATAATTTTTAAGGTCCCTGAGCCGGCAGATAAAAGAAAAGCAGAAGAGGCACCGTGAGTCACTCTGGGAATGGGAAGGGAACACCCTGATTTTGTGCTGGGACTGGCAGGACAGAAACAACCAGTCTGAAGTTCTCGTGTCTGCATGCACACTGACCATATCCGTGTACACAGCAACACAATGCATTCTGTCAGTGCATTAAATTCCATTGTCCTGTACTTTTTGCATGATGTATTGTATATAATATTGCATTGTGTGTAATAATAATAAAAGCAATTCACCATGACCAAGTCTTCTTAAACGAACAGTTCACCCAAGTTATTACAAACATGCAGCTTTTCCCTTCACAAGATTGTTCATTGATGGACTGAAGTCGTGTGGATTATTGTGATATTATCAACTGTTTGGACTCTCATTCTGACGGCACCCATTCACTGCAGAGCATCCATTGGCGAGCAAGTGATGTAATGCTACATTTTTTTCAAATCTGTTCCAATAAGGAAACAAATTCATCTACATCTGGGATGGTGAGTACATTTTCAGAAAGTTTGTCATTTTTGAGTGAGGTATTCATTTAAGAGCAAATTTACAGTAAATTCCAAACTTCAACTCCAGCTCCTCCCTCCCTGGCTTTTAATGAAGAATACTCAATGGCCAATCAAACCCCTGATGCAACTGAATATCTAATAAACTGGAATGTAGCTAGTATGGACTGTTAATAAACGTTATAAATGTGGAATGTAGTGAGTCAAATCTGAAATGCATTTAGAAATGGAATGCATGTAAAATATCAAATGAAAACTCTAATTAGAAAACACAGAATCGGTATGTATTTGGTAGAAGAATGGAATATTATAAGAAATAGGTAGCGTGTAAAATTGGAATCCTATTAGAAATTGGATTAATTACCAGTAAACATAATAATAATTTAGTAAAGTTTGTGGAAAGTATGAAACTTAGTATGAAATAGAATAAGATAATGGAATGAAATTATTAATGTAATAATGATAGTCTTCAATGAGGTTTGGTAGTTAATGCATTGGGAATCACAAACAATACTTTTACAGCAATGAATATAATTTAATACATTAATACATTGTTCAAACTGTATAATTTAAAATCAGTTCATATTGTAGTAACATTAACCTAGAACAAGTTGCCCAAAATTTGTTTTTGTTTTTTTTAATAAAAACAATAAATTAAAACAATGGAAATAAAATACAAAATAAGACACTTAAAAAAAATTTAAATATTTTATTTGTTTACATGCGTGTCATGTGACCATAAACCGCCATCAGAAAAACGTTTAGGACAAATAGTGTCGGCTGACAGAAAGTTTGGGAATCTCTGACCTAGTTCAATAAATGCTGTAAAAATTTTGTTGTTGTTGTTAGTCTACTAACTAAGGTTAATAAAGTGACCCTTACTGTAAAGCATCATCATAATTTGATACTGTATCAGCAAGCAGTATTTAAGTGACAGGGCATCAGATGTCACTCACCGGGGCTGCTCCACTCGTTCACGGCCATGAACTGCAGATAAGCCGCCAGGAAGGCGACCATCAACACCGCCCCAAACACAATATATCTGCCGTTGCGCTTGAATTTCCGCACCGGGAAGAAGTTGAGCATCATCTTTAAGTTCTTCAGACTCCGTGTGGATCGCAGAAGTTGCAAACCGCTGTAAGAATCATCGACACACGCTTTCACGGGTTTAAAGCCGGTGGAAAAACTCGATGTCGCGTCCCAACGGTTTACATTTCCTTCGCTGTGATTCAGCGTAGTGTCCCTCAAACATCAGCGCGCACAGGTTGAGCAGGCCACGCCCCCTGCGTGACGTCGCTGCTCCTGAACAGGTACAACAGGTCTACAAGCTCTTATTTTGTACCTCTGTGTATACATTTCTTCATTTTTGTGTTTATTTATTTAGTTTTTTTTTCTTCTTCTTTCCTTAATTTGGATTTTTTTGGGGGGAATTTCTGGAACTACTTTTTTTGTGTTAATTTATATGTGACTTGTCAGAAAATAAAGCATTAAAAAAAAAAAATCGACCTATATTTGCAAATTATCTCATCTTCGGTCAGCTCCAAACTCTTAAGACGAAAGCTCTTTTTTATTTGTTTAGCTAAAAATGTATATTGTCGAAATAGGCGATATATGTATATATATTGTGTGTCTTTTATTATCAACTCCAAAGCTCTTAAGACGGTAAACTTTTGCTGCCCTTTGCTTTTATTAGTTAAAGAATATGATGTATTTTGTCATGATGTAATATTTTATTATTTTGTGTCATTTACTTATAATTGGTAGTTTTATTTCCACACACACACACACACACACACACACATATATATATATATATATATATATATATATATATATATATATATATATATATATATATATATATATATTATATATATTATATATATATATATATATATATATTATATATATATATATATATATATATTATATATATATATATATATATATACAGTTTTGTGATGCCTTGGGGAAAAAAACATGTAAATGTTTTATGTACATGTTATTTTATGTATTTATTACCAATATTTGATAAATGTTTTGTGGATTTGTGATTCATTTGGCTACACAATTTTAATATATGCTTTTCATTTTTTAAAATGCCTATTCACAAGAAACTGGGATTGTCTCCTAAAAGTCCTTACAGGACAAAGGAATATGTTTGGATGTGTTGTGCAGCCCTGCTGATCTGGGTAAACCTGTATGACCTGCTACTGTTGCTGAAGGTTGTTTTGCATGTCGGCTAATTTGTCTTCTTGAAAATTTCTAGAAGATGTGGAATGAGCTACACATTTGAATGTGAGACTTGAAAGAAAAAACAGAGATGTGCTTGGCAGATATATCAGTGACAAACAAACAAATCTGCCTGGGGACTTTACTATCCCCAGTGACCATTGTGTTACCAAGTGACACACTGCAGACAGACATGGGAAAATCTCAAGTTTTCAAAGCCAGTGACATAAAACTGCTTTACATTTTCATTCATGTAAAAATATAGGTGTTTGATTTAGGTTAATAGTACAACATTTTATTTCACCTTTAAATGCATGCTATATTATTCATATAAAGTATATTTAAAACTGATACTCCTCAGTTAAAACATTTGTAATCGTAATATAACCGTTCTTATATTTACTGTGCTATTTTTATGTAGTAAAAGTGAGTTTTTAAAACCCCTAGTTTACATATGTGAGTCAAACATTTTGTCATTTTGCATGTTATCTGTATTTGTTTTAAGTTATTACTATATTATACTTTTTTACTCAACGTCATGATAGTAAACATTGTATGTTAAAACTTTTAATATACAATGTTTATTATTTATTTATTATTATTGTTTAGCTGTCATTCGGCAGATGCTTTTAACAATAGAGACAGACTTACAGTGAAAATCCCCTTGTAGCAACCTGAGGTTAGATGTTCAGCCTGTCCACACACATACACACACACACACACACACACACACACACAATTTGTTTTCCCCGTGGGTATTTTGGTTGTGGTTTCAGATTATGCTAATCATAATCCTGATCCTAAACCCAACCCTCACAGAAATCTTTGTGCATTTGAGATTTAAATGTGACACTGGACCACAAAACCAGTCATAAGGGACGAAATTGCGATTTATACATCATCTGAAAGATAAATTAATAAGCTTTCCATTGATGTGTGGTTTGTTAATTCTGGAATCTGGGGGAGCAAAAAAATAAAAAAATATTGAGAAAATCACTTTTAAAGTTGTCTAAATTAAGTTCTTAGCAATACATATTTCTTATCGAAACGTAAGTTTGAATATATTTATAGTAGGAAATTTACAACATATATTCAAGGAACATGACCTTTACATATTTTTGGCATAAAATAAAAATAGATAATTTTGACCCACACAATGTTTTTTTGGCTATTGCTACAAATATAACCCAGCGACTTATGACTGGTTTTGTGCTCCAGGGTCACATATTATTATTCATTCATGATTTAGTATGTGATTTGATACCATTTCCTTATGAGGACTGCTGGCTAATTTTTACAGTGTAGGTGTTTTCAGGTTTCACTGGCTATTTGGTTTGATTTGGTTAATGTTGGCAAAACATGACTCAAACTCGCTCAAAATGATCATTCAAATGCTTAAATCAACAAAACTAGTCAAGCGTGGATTAAATTAAATCCTATATACAACTGTATCCATGTCATGCCTGGTCATAAAATTAGAACATCACCAAAAAGTTGATTTATTTCGCTAATTCCATTCAAAAAGTGAAACTTGTATATTATATTCATTCATTACACACAGACTGATATATTTGAAGTGTTTATTTCTTTTAATTTTGATGATTATAACTGACAACTAAGGAAAATCCCAAATTCAGTATCTCAGAAAATTTAAATATTACTTAAGACCAATACAAAGAAAGGATTTTTAGAAATCTTGGCTAACTGAAAAGTATGAACATGAAAAGTATGAACATGAAAAGCACTCAATACTTAGTTTGGGCTCCTTTTGCTTGAATTACTGCAGCGATGCGGCGTGACATGGAGTCGATCAGTCTGTGGCACTGCTCAGGTGTTATGAGAGCCCAGGTTGCTCTGATAGTGGCCTTCAGCTCTTCTGCATTGTTGGGTCTGGCATATCACATCTTCCTCTTCACAGTACCTCATAGATTTTCTATTGGGTTAAGGTCAGGCGAGTTTGCTGGCCAATTAATAACAGGGATACCATGGTCCTTAAACCATGTACTGGAAGCTTTGGCACTGTGTGCAGGTGCCAAGTCCTGTTGGAAAATGAAATCAGCATCTCCATAAAGTTGGTCAGCAGCAGGAACCATGACATGCTCTAAAACTTCCTGGTACTATATGGCTGTGTTGACCTTGGACCTCAGAAAACACTGTGGACCAACACCAGCAGATGACATGGCACGCCAAACCATCACTGACTGTGGAAACTTTACACTGGCCTGAAGCAACATGGATTGTGTGCCTCTCCTCTCTTCCTCCAGACTCTGGGACCCTGATTTCCAAAGGAAATGCAAAATTTACTTTCATCAGAGAACATAACTTTGGACCACTCAGCAGCAGTCCAGTCCGTTTTGTCTTTAGCCTAGGTGAGATGCTTCTGATCTGTCTGTTGTTAAAGAGTGGCTTGACACAAAGAATGTGACAGCTGAAACCCATGTCTTGCATATGTCTGTGCGTAGTGGTTCTTGAAGCACTGGCTCCAGCTGCAGTCCACTCTTTGTGAATCTTCCCCACATTTGAATGGGTTTTGTTTCACAATCCTCTCCAGGGTGCGGTTATCCCTATTGCTTTTTTCTACCTCATCTTTTCCTTCCCTTCACCTCTTTATTAATGTGCTTGGACACAGAGCTCTGCGAACAGCCAGCCTCTTTTGCAATGACCTTTTTTGTCTTGCCCTCCATGTGCAAGGTGTCAATGGTCGTCCTTTGGACAACTGTCAAGTCAGCAGTCTTCCCCATGATTGTGTAGCCTACAGAACTAGACTGAGAGACCATTTAAAGGCTTTGCAGGTGTTTTGAGTTAATTAGCTGATTAAAGTGTGGCACCGGGGTTTTCAATATTGAACCTTCTCACAATATTCTAATTTTCTGAGATACTGAATTTGGGATTTTCCTTAGTTGTCAGTTATAATCATCAAAATTAAAAGAAATAAACATTTGAAATATATCAGTGTGTGTGTAATGAATAATTATAATATACAAGTTTCACTTTTTGAATGGAATTAGTGAAATAAATCAACTTTTTGATGATATTCGAATTATATGACCAGCACCTGAAGATGTTATTCAGGTGGAGGTGATGCACAGCACCAGCAGATGGCGGTGTGAACACGAGTTTACAGGTTCCATGAAAATGCTCTTTATATAAAAAAAAAAAAACGCATGCATTGTGTTGAAATACATTATTTGCGTTTTCACTTTGTTTTTTATTGCTGCTAGACTCTACTGTCTAGTGTATATACATTATATTTATTCTTCTCACTACAGATAAACTCTTACACACCCTGCAGATATATGTTACACGTTAGTCATGTTTACACTTTTATAAAGCCATCAAGGCAAAGCCCTTGTTCAGGTCAACTTGGCTAATACATTTTCTGATTTAGTAGTTGTACAGTTTTTACAGCATTAGTCTTTTCCTTCTCAATTGTATTGTTTGCATGATTGCATGGTAAGCTGGTTACGGTTTCATAGACAAACTTGTCGAAACAAGTTGGTCTAATTGAGTGGTGCTGTAACTGTTTGAGTGCAAGGCTACCCCCTACTGTCAAACACACAATATTTGAAGAGGTATTACTGAAATTATAATGACAAAGCTGCTCAGTTTCCAACTTTATGTACAGAAACTAGGAGTGATAATATATTACAATTAACAAAACTTGTAAATCAGTAAATTAGATAAATGTCAGTAATGCTCTTCAAGGTTGTGGAATTGTGAGAGGTAGGGAGGGTATCACCAAAGTGTGGGTTGCTTCACAAATTGAGTCCATGCTGAGGTCAAGCTATAAGGTTTTTTTTTTTTTTAAATGATCAACTCCAAAAGTTACATCAGAGGAAAAAGCTCATCCAGCTTCTCTCTAAATCCACACAAGAAGAGTCAAAGTCTGTTTTGCTCATCACAGTCTTTTTTCCTTCACTCCCAACAGCTGTCTCCCCTGCTGAGGAACTTGGTAACTGTAGTTCGGGACCAGGTAGCCATCTTGGTTTGTAGTCCCCACGCTGCAGCCATCTAAATGCCTCATACCTTCCCTTTCACGATGCCACAGGGTTTACACTATTTTGCACAGTCATTTGTGATTACAGTAATGTTTTAGAAATTATTTTTTTACTCACTATTATAAATTTTCAATCAACGGGAAGTCGTGGCCTAATGGTTAGAGAGTTGGACTCACAATCGTAAGGTTGTGAGTTCAAGTCCCGGGCCGGCAGGAATAGTGCATGTACAGTTCTCTCTCCACCTTCAATACCATGACTTAGTTGCCCTTGAGCATGGCATTGAACCCCCAACTGCTCCCCGGGTGCCGCAGCATAAATGGCTGCCCACTGCTCCGGGTGTGTGTTCACAGTGTGTGTGTGTGTGTGTGTGTGCACTACGGATGGGTTAAATGCAGAGCACAAATTCTGAGTATGGGTCACCATACTTGGCTGAATGTCACTTCACTTTCACTTTTTAAAATATAAAAAGGTATATTTATTTATTATAAGCCAATTACTTATTTCAGTAAGTTCCATTACTTTTCCACGTCACACTTGTAAAATTATCGAGAAATAGGAAAGAAACGTAAGAAGAGTGCAAGAAAATACTTTTTTAGTCATTCTACCTCTAAATTAATTTTATAATCGTGAATTTGTGAAATTTTCTAGCAATTTCTGGGTGAAAACTGTTTCTATATTTTAGCTGACCGCAGTAGTACTGGTTCATCGAATGGATCTATTCCCTTTAAATGGATCCCACTGGCTTATGATTTATCTTTGGAGAGATAGACACATATTGAAATACTTTCACACAGTACTAAATGCTACAAATCACACTACAGCAGGAGGATTTCCATTTTGTTTTATTGTTCTAGTCAACATCAGAGGTGCATCAAGGACATGGGAACAGAATCTATCTGTATGTCTTGCTTTAACCCACACCAAAGTACTACTGTCCTGCTTGAGCTCAGTCACACAGAGACTCTTCTGCCATGGAAATTCACCATCTGATTACAGTGCAAGTGCGATTATGATTGTGGAACCTCATCCACAAAAAGATGAAAAGACAAGGGACAAAACTACAAAACAAAAAGACAGACTGCAGGTCTAAGTTCAAGTTCTCACCTTGTATTTTAAAGTGTCCAACATCTCAGCCCTATACTGAACGACCTCACCAAAGATGCTGCATACAGAAATTGAGTGAAGCAAAGAACTAGACGATTCTTTACAGGAAAAGTGCATTTTCTCCTCTAAAATGCTTGTAAGACTTCAGCAGAGATTCACTATGGAAATGCTTCCAGTTGTGATACATTAAACAGAGAATTTAACAGTGAAAAGATGTTCGTAATGAAGGAAATAAACAAATCAAAGAAATCAAAACAGTCTTTTTGCCCTGGCATTCATTTCCATGCACTTTACATAAAGTTTAGTGACAGGACAGAAAAGCGTTTTTATTGTACAGCAGTGCAACTCAAGAGTTTCTAAGGATCAGCGACGGGTTTGCGGCTGACGCGAGCGGCTGTAGTACAGGCTACAGACTGAGAACAAGTCTGCTTTATTTCCATCATCTCTCAGAGAGAGCACGGCCAGGCCGACTAGCTGCCTTACAGTATCGCACACTCAAACATTCGTACACTTGTGCAATCATATGCAAGTGCACACCTGGACACAAGGGTCTGGCCAAAGTACAAGAGCAAAGCACTTGCTACATTAGATTAGAAACCAAAGCAAGTATGCGTCCTCACTCACACAAACACAGTCGCTTCAGAAGGACAGATTTTATAGAAGGTAAAAAAAAAAAAAAAACGTAACAAAAGACAGTAAATAATAGCACGCTATTATGCTGCAGTTTGTTCCTGGGCTCCGTTTTCATCTATTTCCATTGCACTACCATTCGGTTTCTTTTCCTGCTCTTTTTCTTGCTCCGCCTCCTTCTAGAAAATAAAAACACACATACACGTTAGATAGAAGACAACAGATATCTAGCGGGTAAATCTTTTCTGCAGTGACTAAGAGCTAGTAACCGTAGACCCTTACTTTGGCGTCTCTCTCTGCAAACTTCTGGAACATGTTGGCGTAGAGGCGTTTGTCCTTCTCGTGTTGCTCTTTGATATGTTTCTGGCAGAGCGCGATCTGGCTCTTCGCAGCCTTATTGGCTGGATATAATTGAGTGACCCGCTGGAAGTCTGCTCTCGCCCGGTCAAACTCCTTCATGACAACCAGTGCCTCTCCTCGCCTAAACAAAGCCTTCTCGTTATCTGCATCCAGCTCCAGTGCCTTTGCACAAAAAATAAAATAAATACAGAAAACAAAAAGAAACCAGGAGAAATAAGAACATTCTGGCAGAATGCAAGATCATTTTAATTTTAATATTACCAGGAAAATAGAAATCAAGAGTGAATATCAGTGAAGAGAAACTCAAACTCCATTATTTTGTACTTTTTAACTTCGATAAGGATGAAACAATATACACCAACATTACAACAATGTAAACTAAAATTAGAAATGAAAGTAAAACTGTACTTAAATGAAAAAGCCAAATAGAAATCTAAAAACATACTTTTGCAGCTCTTCAATATGACTGTGTAAGCATGACCATGCATAAGCAACAAAAATGTTGTTCCTACCTTGTCACAGTTCTCGAGGGCAGGGTTTGGTTCCTGCAGCTTTAGGTAGCACATAGCTAGGTTGAGATGAGCAGCCAATCGCAATGCTTTGGCTTTCTCTTCGTCCTCCGGCTGCATGCTGGACTCGTGCTCCAACCAGGACACAATGCGTTTGTACTGCATAGCTGCCTGCTTGTATTTCCCCTCCTGTGCACACAAAACACACTCGGATTCTTAAAACCGCGTACTATTAGATGTGAATACACATCAGTGTGCATGACATTTCCTCTACCTTAAAATACTGAGTTCCTTTCTCTTTGACGATGGCACTCTGTTCTAGTTTCTCAGTCGTGTTCATCTCCCAGGATTCTTTGGCCTGTGTGAGAAAACACAGCATCTTGGACTCATATCTGCTCATGACAATGACTGTGTACAGACATTACTGCCTAAAGGACCAATTACAGACAGACTGTAATTAATCTTAAAGCATGATAAGTTTATTTATTTTTTATATTAATAAGAAAACACAATTGTGTTATACTACATACAGAAGTTCCCTAAAATATGCCATATACTGGCTTTTTCCAGAGTAATGCAGGAGTGAATTTGCTGTGCACTGCTTTTATTTAGGAGGAAACACTGACCTTCTCAAATGTTTTCAGTTTGATTTTATACTGCAACGTAGCATTGGGTGGAATGTTGAATTTGTCGCTGCCAGCAGTTCCAAAGCCATACCTGAGATCGATGCACACACATACATAAATAAATGAACAGCAACAGATACTGAGTGCAGGTGTAGGAAGCATGCTTTTACTTTGGTTTGATGGTGAAGAGCGCCTCTTCCCCCTGCTCCATAGCCTGCAGGGCTTTCTCCACGCCTGGAGGCAGACCCAAACTCCCTCCATCTCCCATCTCAAACTTCAGCTCACGCTCGTCGAAAACACGATCCTCGTGACGGCCCTCCAACCAAACTAACCCAAAGAAACAGAAAAATTAACTACTGCAAAGAGTGCACCAAGACTAAATGATTTAAGGAATAATTCACTGGAGAAGGCAATTTTTGGGTCAGCTATTTCTTTAAATTAGATCACTTCTGATAACATTTGCTTTACTCATTCGGTGGACCCTTGCAGACTGACACAGATAAATTGCTCTTCATCTATTGAATGTTGTAGGTATAAGAAGGGAGTTTTACCTTCCACAGATGCACTCTCATTAGGTTTTGTGTAACCCTCTCCCTTAGTGATGATCCTGCGAATGATTCCACCATCTTCTTCATCTGTGATGTCCTCCCCGTGAAACTCAAACAACTCCACCTGTCAGACAAACAAATGGGAAGGTCAATACACAAACTCCTTACAATTATGTGGTTATACGAGTCAATATTCTGGATATCCTGTTCACATGCATCTGGACCTCACCTGGAACACAAGTGTAGCATTGGGTGGGATTTTGGGTGGGCTGCCAGCAGCTCCATAGGCATACTCAGGTTTGCAAATCAATTGGCATATCTCGCCGATCTTCATGGTGGCCACACCGATGTCCCATGCTTTGATCACCTGACCTGTGAGAAAGAGAAAATAATAGTTTACAATGGTTGATTTGCATGCTAGACAATTTTTATCTAGTCTGAATTTGCTGATGGCATCATGGGGTGCAATTTCCACAATGTGCATGGTTAAGTTCAAGATGCATTCAAGTTGGCATGAAATATAAATTAACTGTATTTTCCAAATTTATACCGTGAATGTCTTAATGTATACTGAAATTTATGCATGCATTTTTTTATCTCATAATTCTTTATCAATATGTCACTGTTCTAGTGAAATGCTGACTTCTCCAATCATTTGGTGTCCTTCCTTACAAGCAACTGCAAGCTCACATTCAGATCTGCCTCTATCCAATCAACAACGATGCAAGAACCAAACCTTGTCAAACCCATCTTTTTTGATTTTTTGTTTGAACTGAATGTACAACACAATAAGACAGTCATATTTTGTAAGCCCAAGCCCATAAACAAGTTAGCATTTGAGAACATATGGTTCCATTATCCCGAAATCAATGGGTTTTCTGAATGGATTTTTGGTTAAACGCTTGAAATACAAGCATACAAGGTTTTGACGTTTTATTCTATGCCATAAAATTCACCAGCAATACCCCCTTGTGATTTTTATAAAGCTTTCACTTGTATTAAAATTGGACTACAGAGGTGGTTTGGGACCCCCTTATCATTTTTATAATCGCACTTTTGCAAACTATTCTAGCTCAAGCTGTGATGTAGTTTGAATTAGAATGTTTTTCTGTGTCAGTGTGTATTTATAGCCTATGTTTAGCTTTTTACTTCTGCCGAATGTATTAAGGGTTCAAAATTCTTTAAGCTCACTGTGCTTTTTTTTCACAATAATCCAAAAGCCAATGTAAAAATCCTATTGGGTTACCGTAAAGGGAACAAGGTTGATGATAACTTCTAAGTTACCCTACAAAATTACATCATCATTAAAAATGATCTGTCACTTCTTGCATTAAGTTGCTATTTTAACTCATCATAACAGGTGTTATCACGGTGTCAACAACCTGTTTAAATGTCAGAGAGAGGGTAGATAAACATTCAGTCTACTCCACTCTCAACACCCACCTTTGCCCAGCTCAAAGGAGAACTTCTCTCCTCGATCACGGCTGGAGTCAAACTGTGTGCCATCAAGCAGCGTCCCAACATAGTGTACGAATACTTTATCACCGGTCATAGGCAACTCAGTCCCTGTACCCTCCTTCTTGACCATCTGTAGAAGAGAGAAAGAGATTAATCATCAGTCTGTAGGGCGCTCTGCATTACACCTGTGTGCTGTCAATCTTAAATGACCACAGACAGAAACATGTTCATGCTTAATGCTTACATTTATGATATATAACTTTAATAAATTACTTTGAAATTGCATAGGCGTGCCTTATTGCTCATTATAATTACAGCTGACTCAGATTAATATTTCTCAAATGCATTACATTGAAAGTCTTCAGTTATACCAAACAAGTCATTCCTGTGTGAATCACTTTCTATCAGAAAACCCCATCCTGAAAGAAAGTACCAGAAACTACATGATGACCTGCATGTGCATAATCCATAAACTTCAACTCATTTCATTACATAAACGTGTGTGTATATATATATTTAAAAAGGCTGACATTTTTATGTTTACTTGACATTACACGTGGTTAATCTGTATAAATAAAAATGCAACATTGCAACACACTTAAAAGTAAAGTTCACTTAAAAATCTTATTTCATCATTTATTCGCCCTCATGTTGTTCCAAACATGAAAGACTTAATTTGTTTTTGTTTCTGGAAGAAAAAATACATCAAAGGCAATGAACTTGAATGGTGACCAGAGCGAAGAACCGCGAATGTTTTACCTACAATCTCATTCTCTATTGCACATAAAAAAGAAAGTCAAATAAGTAAGGTTTGACATTGAAATAAGTTAATTATGATACAACTGTCATTGTGGTGGGTGAACTGTGCCTTTAAACTAGACAAGCTGGCTCTAGCAATGCTGCAAAATTAGCAACAGGCTGTGTTTGAAACCAGTTAGCAATGTTTAAACAAATCAGATGCATTTATTTAACACTTTAGAGCATACAGCTGCATTAAAGTGAGCCAAAAGAGATAAATATTGTCTCTAACATGCATTCAGCCAGTCACACCTCCTTCAACGAGTCAATGCGGCTCATTGCAGTCACTGTAGTATTTACCTTTAAAACACCTCCATCTTTCTTCGGGGTTATGTCTTCACCCTCGACGGGGATGCTACAGCCTTCACTCACCACCTCTTCTGCAGTCATCTTTGATTTAATACGAATATTTCCTTCGAATCAGCCCAGAAAAATAGATCCACTCTCCTCACAGTGTCCCTCTGATGTCTTTCCTCAACAGAAATCAATGGAGACTCGACGTCTGCAGGGCTAAATGGGATTAATATCGTTATTAGGAATGGATAATGTGATCCACGGCTTAAATTGCACAGTTCGTGCTTGTTAAATGTAGTTTTTGAGTCCGCAGACGAGCTGTGCAAGGCGTTTATATAACGTTCGACCCGCCACTCGACACTGACGCGGCTCAGCGAACTTTCCAGAGCTGAGAGGGAGAGGAGATGGTAGCGTCTAGAACCAAATGCCTTAGTCACCGTCACAAAATTCGTAACTACATTCAAAAACGAAAAAAACGGTTAGCCACGTTTTCCTAGTTGGATTAATATTATTGATGATGCCAACACTGTAACAACATACAGAACTACCAAATTTTACTCGTTTTATGTTTGATTACGTCATTAATTAATTTATTTTTCAGTACATTTCTGCCATATGTACATAAAGGATGTCACCACTGATAAGCTACTACTAAATATTACAGAACCGTAATTGCTATGCAATGATTGCATTTTATACAAATATAATTTAATTCAATGACACGATTATTGAAAATAAAATAAAAACTGAAAGGTACAAATAAAAGCTTACTAAAAATACGAATAAATACCATAATAGTATATAAATTATACTAAATAAAAAATTTAATAAAAATTAAAAATAAAATTTATGCATTTAGCAGACGCTTTTATGCAAAGCGACTTACAGTGCATTTAGGCTTAAATTAACATTGAGATCATAACATACAATAGTAAGAGTATAAATACGATAAATTCCTTCTTCAAAGAAAACATATATCATGTTTAAATAAGAATTATGACTAGTGAAAATCAACTGATGATGTACTAGAAATGGAAATCGGGAGTTTCTTACTTCGGTTTTTATGACAGAGTAAAATTTGACGCTGGTCCCTAGGTGATAAGAAGTTTTCCCTCGTTTTCATTGGCTGAAGCAGAAGACTGGCGCCGTTGTTCGAGGAAGTTATATGAAATAACAGGTGATATTTCTTTGTTGCCCTTTGTGATCTCAATACATATATATAGTATATAGATAAACGGGGAAAGCGACAGATTTAGATATGAAGTTAAGTCATGTTCCGTTGACCCTGTGAGGAGCTTATTGTCAGTTTGACTCGCCCAAATGCAGAATATACACCAGCCAAACATCAGAGAAAGCAGAGAGAGACATGGTGAACAAGTTAAAGGTACACTATGAGAATTATTATGTGCTCTTGCAGTTCATCAGACCAAGGCATGTGTTTCTAAAAAGCAGTATAAAAAAATACAAATAAATAAAAGGAATTTTTATATTAAAATAAACAAAAATAAATTTAAAATGATCAAATATATTAATAAATACTACATCTAACAGGACAGTACTATAGTGAAAAATGTACTATAATTAAAAAAAAATTATATATATATATATATATATATATATATTATATTATTATTATTATTATTATTATTATATTATAATATTATTTATTTTATATTAATAAAATAAAATAATACATTTAACAGTACAAGTACTACAGTGAGTAGATTATGTAATGTAAAAAATATATATATGCTAAATATTATTTTGAAATAATATTTTATTTTATTATTATTGAAAAGGGTCTCTATATATAAAATATCTAGCTGCCTTTTAAATTTTGGGATAGTTGGCCCTTGCTTTACAAATAAAAAATTGTATGAGTGCGCCGATCATGATCGGCCGTTGATTAGAGAACTGGCTATACTGATGAGATGCGCATAACGATCGGCCGATCGTGATCGGCGCACCCCTAAAAAATGGCAAATAAATAATTTAATTTAAATTAATTTACTAATTAACTATCAAATAATATCATGCTTGTCTTCAGTTTCCCTCAGGATGAAGAACTGACACAGAAGAAGCGTGAGGAGAGACTGGAGATGATCCCATAGAATATGCCATGAAGAGAAAAGTGAGTGCATGAATACTGGGATCTGTTTTTTTTTTTTTTTTTTTACCTTTACCTGGACATAAACAAGGTTAAGTTCTTAATTCTTTACAAATCATAAATAATTTGAGTATGGATCTGCCATTTCAGTTGTTAATGGATATTACATTTACCCAAGAAAAGTATCAGGTTGCTTATTAACAGACCAGTGAAGAAGATGAGGCTGTAAAATTACTCCAGCTAAGAAAAGAGGGGGCGGAGTCAAAGATACACATTCCAGGGGAGGAGGGGCTTATTGTATCTTGGCTTATTGCCCAATATGAGAGTGATGATGAAGCCACACCCAAGAGCAGGTATTGATTGTGTTTATGGATGACTGGATGAGTGTTTGTTCTCCAACCTTGAGTTCTCATAGGGTTTCCTCTGTAGGATGTGTGATGAGGACGCATTGCTGTCGCCCAGTGGTAGAGCATTGTGTTAGCAGCGCAAAAGGTCATGGGTTCAATTCCCAGAGAACACACATAGTGGTGAAAAAAACAACAACAGTATAGCCTGAATGCACTGTAAGTCTCTGTGAATAAAAGCATCTGCTAAATGCATAAATGTAAATGTATGGTTGCAGAAGTTGATTTTGATTGTACATCAAACCGATCTTCTCTGTGTTGGAGGGACTTCTCTACACACTCGGAGGTTGGTTGTGTGGCAGGTTGTTTTGTTTGATCATTTTATCTTGTTCCATCTCATTTTATGTAGCTGATTTGTTGCTGTGGTTTCCTGTTAATAGGTAAAGTGGGTCAGAATTCGAACAGTCAGTCCTGCCATGCAGGTAAACAAACACAACCGGCACGCAAAGCACAAGAAACCTTTCGATGTTTCTAAATGTTTTCGTCCTTCATTAAGTGTTCTGATTTTGAATTCCTTTACACAACAGGAAGCGAGTGCTGACCATCAATGACTTCCTGTTTAAGGCTCCAGCTATTACACTGACGCAGGATTATTTATATAATAATGTATTTACTATTATTTACGTATCATTTATTTATATTTTTATTCAGTGTTTATTTTTACATTATTTTTATTTTATTTTTCAGTTTATGTTTTTTTAATAATTTAATTTAATTTATTTGAATTTAGTCAGTTATTTTAGTGTACTACAGTTATTTATATATTATTATATTATATTATATTATGAATATTCTGAATTATTATTAAAATTTTAAAGTTTAAAAACGTAACTTTTTTATTTAAATCTAAATTTTAGTAATTTAACAAACCCTATTTTATTTCATAAAGCTGTAAATGCAGCATTCTCATTTAGGATTTATATATATATATATATATATATATATGTATGTATGTATGTATGTATCAGTGTTGCTGTATATTTATACATTTATAAAATGACATTGGTACATCCTTAATGTGCTTAGTTTAATCGATCTTTTGAAGGTTCAGAAATATTTAGAGAAGAGCATGATTAGCCAAAAAGTGAATACTAGAACACATTTAGGACACATTTATTTAAAAAAAAAAGAACACAAACACACACAGATGATCCATGTGTTGTGTAGCTGTTTGGACTTGTGGAGAAATATGAAGGTAGTGGTGTAAACACACACTCGAGATCTGAGAACGAAGAGAACCGTCACACAGAAGGACTGGGACACTTCCTGCAGACGCTTCAGAACAGACCTCCAGGTACAGTCCGCTCTCAGTCAACATGTTCTTCCTCATCTCCCTGGTTTACACAGAGAAGCAGTCAGTGTGGATTTGATGTTCTAGATGTTTCAGAGCAGCAGATGGCAGTAGAAGACAAACCAATCATGGTTTCTCCAATGATGCTGCTGAAGGTTTCCTGTTTGCCCTCACAAAAGCCAACATAGACGGACGAGTCGTGATGCAAAGACAGGGTAAGTGACAATTTGATCACATGCACGTGGATACACATATGAAATTGTCTCTCACACATGATTCTCCTTTCTTCTCCAGCATGTCTTTCTCAGAGCAGTCTGAAGTTTCTCTTACTGAACGCCACAGTTCACTCCAGATCATCCAATCAGCACACACACACACACACACACACAAACTTCACAAGCACTGTTGGACACAGCTGTCTCAGTTACATAACGTTAAACGGACATATTAAAGTCTCTGAGTGTGTAGAAGAACATGCTGAAAGCAAGACTGATTTTGTGTTAATGTTTTGCAGATTGTTGATTTTAAAGAGCAGCTTCTTTTTTCCGCTGGGGGTCACAGAAGACCGTATTTTAGAGTTCTCTTGTGGTGAGTTTATGGTATTGTGCATATTTCTTCTTGCTATCTTTTGCAGTGTTGCTTATTATGCGTTTAACTCTTGCATAATGGCTTCAGGTCACGTCATACCCCCTGTGAGTATCCTACCCATAGTGCTTAGCGCAGGCCCCTCAGGACAACAGTTGGAGTTCACTTTTCAAACTAGAGACACCCACAGATGGTAAAACGTACATGAGCAAATTAAAACTACCACAGATGGTGACAAGCAAACACAACAAATCTCTGCTCGTCTTAATTTATGGCCACAAAGTATCAGCACTTGTGCACATATATGTAATATTGTTTTATTTGTATAAACTTAACTTTAAAACAAGAACCAATATTTGTAAATGGAATATGAAAGCTTGTTTTTCATTGGATTTCAGTTGATGTTTGTGAGCCCCTTTGCAGATATGTGTAATTGTAGATAATTTGGATAATTTTTGTTACATTTATCAGAAAACAAGACTTCTTATCTTGTAATTTTTGCATCTATCTTGATTTTAAGAATTTTTAGACATTTGACAAAAATACTGAGGAAGAACATCACTTTTGTGCGTGATCAGAAGGAGCAGTAAAAATGATTTAATATCCTTGTTAAGCTACTTTTTTGTGTGTAAATTTAATTAAAAAGTAACATATTGACATATTGTTTAATTTAATTCCTTACATTCTCTGTACTTGTTCCATTTTTTTTCAGTTTAAGTACGATAAGTTTTTAGTTTTTGTTTTAAGTACTAAAATGAAAATTAAAATAAATGTAAAAACTACTACTAATATTACAAAATTCTAAATTTTACACTGTAGCTCATCCAGGAATTCCACGCATACTACTGTTTGTACAGTATGCATCAGGGATGTGATGTGATTTTGTGATGTGATGTAAAATTTTTGTATCTTGTAAATGGTTTTCCATTAAAGAAAAGCTCTATGGTTTAATATTTAAAATCAAAGATAGTTATAAATACTGCAATTCTTCTGTTTTTGGAAAAATGTAATAATTTATTTTTATAGAACAACAGACAAATAATTCTTCTGTTTCTGACCGTCTTTATTTCTTTGCTTTCATATCTTTCAAATTTTGAAAGATATGAAAACCATTTAAAAAATAAATAAATAAATATTATTTTATAAATAATATTGTAAAGGGGAAAAATGGTTTTCTTCCTTCTGTCTTTAGCTGATCACTTTCTTGATGCATTCAGCTTCATTTGTCAAATAGCACGTAGAATGTGATTGTGGCAGAGTGATAGACAGCATGTGAAGTGTGAGTGAGGGCTGGTGTGTGTCTCTCCAGCTGTGTGCTGCTTTAATCAGACAGACGTTCTCCAGCTGTGCTCTCTGGAAGCAGGTCTGTTCTAATGACAGGAAGTGAAGGATGATCTGTCCCTGTCTGATCCTTTATTTGATTTCACAGTTCTTCCTGGAGAAGCGACAGAAACCGCCGAGAGACAGGGCCAAGCCACGTGTGTAAAAATACTACGGTGTGTCCTGCATTATGGATGTTTGTTGGGCTACTCTGGCTTTGTGAATTATTGAGTTCTGCCGCCCCGTCCTCAGGTTCTGTGTTTCAGGTTCAGTTCTTGACTTTCATTTCATCAAAGCTGATTTTCTACAAGACTAGATTGGTTTGTGTTTGTAATCCAAAATGTGAAGCCAACAGACTCACTCAGATGGGCTAAAACAATCATAGTAGATTAGAGTTTATTTTCTGTTCTAAAGATACTAATACCAGAGATGTTTTTGAGCATGTTAAACAAAACAGCAAAAAATACAACCTGCTTCTTACATTCTTATTTCCTTAAGGAACATTAGTTATTTCACCGTCAGCTTCATGAAGTCACATTATTTTGAATGTGCACGGGTAGTGTCAAATGTTCATCAAAAAGTGCAAATCATTATTAAAGTCAACATAAGACAAGCATAATGTGAGATTTACGAGTTTTACAATATTTACCAATTGCTTGTGTGGACAAGATGACATCAGATGAAAAGGAAAATTACTAAATTTGTAGATTACAAGGAAGCATTTTGAAATTTGTTATAAATCATGCGCAAATCATCTGAAACAAATGAGGCTGAATTCAGAGTCAAGTAGATTTTTTCAATCCAGTTTTTTTTCTTAACTTTTGCTGGTGTGTTAAATATTAATCCAAAATGATGTTATAAATGGCAGTTGATTCATCAAAATGGAGATGGAAGGTACAGTCAAGCACATTGCATTATGGGATACCAGGTGCCCTGCTGCATACTGTAGCTCATCCAGGAAGCCTGTGCATATCATGTACAGTATTCATAAGAGATAGGATTTTTCCATATTTATACAGATTTTTATATTTGTAATGGAAAAAGTTGAAGCTCTCTAGTTCAACATTTTAAAGCCAAGAAATTAAGTATTGTATAGAAATGTAATTATTAATACTGTAACTGTAAATTCTGTTGTTCTGTAAATTCTACTTATATATTTGTTATTATTTTACAGTATAACAGTATCATTGCAATAGTATTATATAGTTTAATATTACAAAAATATTAAAGTTATTAAATTTGTTAGAAAGTCAAAGTCATTTTGAAATCATTTGCACTCATGAATCATGCACAGATGAGCAAAAATGTGAATGAAGAATGTAAATAGTGAATTTTTCGATGCCATGTTGACTTTAATAATAAAATCTTTCAGACTATAAGGGTTTTCATTCACTGACCTACAGGTTACAAAACAAGAGACCAGACGTCTCACTCGACACTTCACAGCCTCTCCTTGGAGAGACAATATCTCCAGACCCTGTCTATGAGGATTTCAACTCTCCAATCCTGAGTTTCACACTCAACTCTGTCACCATGTTTACGCCTCCCAGTCATCCTCATCGTCTGCAGTGGGTTGCTGTGGCGCAGGAAGGGGCGGGATCACATCTGACATCCTGGCGAACGCACCGGCAGGAGCTTCAGATGAGTCTCCACCCGCCGGGCCCTTCCCAGAGATACCTGTCAAATATTCACAGTGAAAAATGCATCAGTTGGGATTAAAAACTGAGACTTAGGCGCTAAAACGAAGGTTTGAAACGTACCTTTCCTGCGCATTGCCAATTTATTGAAGAGGTCAGACATTAGGTTTCCACCGCTCACAGCTGCCCCAACTGGAAAAAAAGACATCTGTTAGGTAATGCAATAGGAAATATAACTGTTTTACACATTACATGGCTTCAGAAGACTATAGACTAAGAGTATGTACAACAGTGACAGATTAGACATTACAATACCGTTAGAGAATTATTTTAATTTTTTTGTGGAATTTAAGTGGAATAAAAGAATCCTGAAAGAAATGTATCACAGTTTCAACAAAAATATTGAGATGTTTTCAATATTGACAATGATAAGAAATGTTTTTTTTGAGCAGCAAATCTTGATATTAGACTGATTTCTGCAAGATCACATGACACTGAATGATGCTGAAAATTCAGCTTTGATCACAGGACTGTATTACATTTTAAAATATGTTCAAAAAGAAAACAATTGTTTTAAATGATAATGATATTTGTAAATAGTACTGTTTTTATGGATTTTGTATCAAAAAAGGCAGCCTTGGTGAGCTACTTTGATTGAAACATTTTACAAGTCATACCGATCACTTTTATTGTGCATTTTTGACCTTTTTGGAGACTCCACAGCATTCGTTTCTCATTAACTTTAATTGAAAAGAAAATAGCAGGTTCTATTTTCTGCTAAACATCTCCTTTTGTGTTCATCAGAAGAAAAAACCTACAACTGTCTTTGTTATTTTCTGCAGCAAAAGTGCATATTTCAGAAGAATAACAAGTAATAAAGATTATTACGATGCCTTCTTTTAAATCTAAAGTGTGGCATTTACTCTCACCCAAGTACTAAATCATTAGTAATTACCTTTTAGAGATGGCACATTCATTGATAATACATCAGTGAAGAATGTGAAATATCTGAGACTTTGTGAGTCCAGAGGCAGTCGATTTCAGAGCAAATGTCAAGCAGATTTAAAAAGGCTTAATAGGGTAGATTTAATGAAAGTAAATTTCTCTTTTGACCTTTCCAAATACCACAGCGCTCTTCCTTATACCAGCCATACTGAAACACAATGAATTCCTCTTGCTTTAAAAATGAATACTCTTGTACACTTAATCTTGCAAAATAACTGCATGTACATTTTTACATGTATTCTGGATTGTTCCCAGGGTGTAGCTATGTGCTTACTAGGAAGTTACTGCTTCCGAAGTTTCCACACATGGCTTGGCTTTTTAATGCTTCCATTTGCAGTTTCTTAACCTAATAATAGTTTAGCTAATGCTAACACCCTCTAATTGACCCTGTTTGACAGTATGCTTTCAGTACAGAGTGTAAACACTGCTGCCGTCTGACCTTGCTCTTGCTCCTTCTGTTTTTTCTTGCGCCCTTTTACATTGCGGAGGTTAGCTTTGCCGATACCACCGGCGTTTCGGATTGACTCCAGCAGACTGGCTCGGCCGTCCGACGGCTGCAACACCTCGGTAGGGGCTCCTTTCACTACACCTGATACACACACACATAAGAGAGTGGTTGAAATACACTGACATACTTTTTTTTTTCATTCAGCAAGAAAACATTAAATTAATAATAAAAAAAGAAGACATTTTTAATGTAACAAAAGATTTCTATTTAAAATAAAAAGTGTTCTTTTAAACTTTCTATTCAGAACTGAATATTGAAAAATGTATCACAGTTTTCTCAAAAACACTGCTAATAATCAGAAATGTTTCCTGAGCAGGAAACCATCATATAAGAATGATTTCTGAAGGATCATGTGACACTAAAGACTGAAGTAATGATGCTGAAAATTCGAAAATAAATTACATTTGAAAATATATTTAAACGGACAACTGTCAGTTTAAATTTTAATAATATTTCACAATATTACTGTTTTGACTAAATAAATGCAACATTGGTAAGCATTAGAGACTTACTGACCACAAACTGAATGGTAGTGCATATAGACAAAAGAAAGAAATACAATTGTGTTATAGTTTTAAATAAATGTAAGTTTTGAAAACTTATCCACCTTTGCTGTCTGAAAACAGCTAGATGCAGGAAAAAAAATAACACTAATCACAACTGAAGATGTAAAGAGACCACGTACAACAAACTGCACTAAAAAGACTCTACAAGTCAATAAATCTGAAAAATGAAATCTTTTACCTGTGGGAGGGGCATCAGTGCTGTCTGCTGTGATAGGTGGAGGTGGGGGTGGAGGGGGCGGAGCTGGGGAAGTTCCAGGAGGTGGGACTGATACCGGAGTCGCCTCTGGTGGAGGAGGGGGTGGAGGAGGTGGAGGGGGCGGAGCCTCAAGCCTGAAATGAGAGTCTTAAGACACAAACAAGTGATTATTAAATAATAGGATTTTATGTTTATATAAAAAAAAAATCATATTTCAAAACGATATACACATAATTTTATGGTTGCAATTCATTTTAAAGTATGTGTACGTACATGTACTTATAGTGTACTTACAGTGTATTAATCTAAGAAAGTTCTGGTAATACAAGGTAACTACATGGGGTAGGTTCAGGGTTAGTACCTAGTTATTACATAGTTATTGTAATTACCCTAATAAGTACATAGTATGTACATGAGGAACAGGACTGTAAAATAAAGTGCTACCAATTTTATAATTATAAAATGTATAATTAAACATTGCATAATTATATAATGATATATGAGTTATATGAGATAATTATAAATTATCCCAAAAATAAATAAATAAATCTGCCATGATTTAATGTTAATAAAGCTCCCACCAGATCCACTCGATTCGTCATGCTCCGTGCCAAATGAAGGAAGTTCAGGGATGCTGTTGCTGGAAGGAACAGATGGTGCGAACCCTGGGCCGAGGTCAGCGCTGTACATGAGGTCATCAGCGATGCCAGGTAAGTCAGGCAGGTAAGACGGCACATCGATCTCAGGCACTTGCCCCAGGTCTGGCACATAGAAATAATTCTCTGCAGTCTGAGAAGAAAGCACGAAAGTGATATTAATTGAGCTTGCGTCCTGTTTTCAGCGTATTGCTTTATTATAAGTATGATTGGACGGCTCACCTGTCTCTCTAGCTGCTCTCTCTTGGTGATCGACAGCGGTGCATCAAACGGTTTATCCTCCTTTTCAGTCTCTAGCATGGTGTGTGTTTTAGTCACGGCGCCCGCAAGAGGGTCAAGGAACACATATTTCTTATAGCTGAAAATACACAAACATGCACAGCGATG
Organism: Carassius gibelio; assembly: GCF_023724105.1. NCBI lineage: Eukaryota > Metazoa > Chordata > Actinopteri > Cypriniformes > Cyprinidae > Carassius > Carassius gibelio. The sequence continues at coordinate 3,426,227 of NC_068413.1, read as the reverse complement.
ATTATAGGAGCATTAATAAGGTTGCATCGGCAGTGCAGCATTCAGTCAGTATGTGTAGGAGTTTGTGTACTCACAGGTTCTCTGTTGTGTTGAACAGCAATAAGGAGCTAACGGAGTTGACATTTCTCGGCAGACTTCCCAAACCCTCCTTCGCCTCATCCTCAGAGCGCTTCTTAGTGTTTACACATACTGGGAAATACATCAGCTTCTCCTAGAAAACATATTTATGGGTCATTTCATTAAACATTTTTAACATAAATTTGTGTTGATAGTTTTTTATTGTAATTTGACATTACAAGCCTAGTGGTAAACTTCAAAAGAACTTCTTAAAAAGTTAAATTTGATGCAGATTTCATTCACAGATATCCTCAATTAACAATTTTTTTTGTGTGTTTAAAAATAAGCTGAAAGCTGATTGGTTGCCTCCATGAGAGAACTATCCAAATGGCATTTTTTTCATTCAGGTAACAAATGGATAAAGAAAAGGTTTTTTGACAAAACAACAAAGAAAGCAATTGATAAATGGACAAAGGAAAAGGCAAATGGATTTTCAAAAAGCTATTTAAAATGTGAATTTAGAAATAACTTCTAATTTACTATTTTATTAAACAACATTTACATTAATCAATGTATTTTTCAATTTAAAATGATTTATTAATGTATTCATTATCTTATTTAACAACATTTTAAAGCATGAATTTAACCGTTTTAAACATGTCAGTTTATTTAGCAATTTAAAAATTATGTATTATTTATTTAATTACATTTTAAATCATAATTTAATTAAACTGTTTTAAATATGACTCTTAATTTATCCATTTAGAATGTTTATTTATTAAAATATATTTTAAATATTAAACTGATAACGTATTCCTTCATTTTACTTGAGAATGTGTCTACTAGTGTTCCATAAAAATCCCAGCCATAGAGCTGTCTTTTTAATACTATTCCAGCTAAAAAATAGCAAAAAAACTTATTAAAAACAGGAGTGAAGTCTGTACTGTAGTGACAGATTATGACAGATTTTTTTATTTATAAAAAAATGTATAATTAATTAATCTATAAAGGAAATATATAGAGAGAATTTAAAGACAAAATGCTTATTCATATTTCCATTTATTTCAAAGATTTTTTAAAAACAAAATGAGCTATATAGATATGAAAGAAAGATAGCAGGAGCTAAAAAACAAATGACTGAATTTGTTCACCTGGAGGGCCTTGTCATCCAGTGGGCGGAGCTTGCTCTGAACTTTAAAGCGAGGCCGTTTTTGGGAGGCGGGATCTACTGCACCTGTAAAGATGGACGAATATTCCTGCAGTTTATCTGGAGCGGGGTATTTGGCACTGGAGAACACCTACACAAACACATCAGACATAAAACCACTCAGTACAGTGCAACATTTATTAATTAGGTGACTAACAGTACAATTATTATAAGTACAACATTTCAACAGCAGTCGAAATCTTATGATCCTAAAAATAGGCTTAATTCTAAATGAATTCTTAGTTTTAAAAATTATGACTCTTTCCTGTTAAGTTTTAATGATTCGTTTATGCCCCACCTACAACTCATATTCACTTTCTGCTCCAGGCATATGCTGCAGAATAAGGTTCTCTTCTACGCTGACTGTCAGATTCTCTGTGTCTGAATCATCTGCATCACCTTTGTGGCTTTCTTGCTTCCTTTGATCTTCTGGACTCTGGCCTGAGCCAGTTTGATCCGGTCTGTGACAGTCTGAAGGTGTGCACGGTTCTTCTCCACGCTCTGAGACACCCTGTCAAAACCAAACCAAGTCAAACTAGAGCTGCAGAATACAGGTGAACACATTTAGATCAGAACTTCACAAAAGTGTAATCTGAAATTCAGGCCATTCTCAATTTATTTGTTGTTGATTAAAACCGTTTCACAATTAATCCAATTCAAGCCAGTATGTTTGCTTGATGGATAGCTATTTTTACATGCTCGACATTGCTAATTTAAATTTCAAAAAATACATTTTTAATCTGCCTATGACAAATAAACCCCTTCTGATTTGCAAGTATTTATGAATGAAAAATTCTATGTAAATACTTGATTAAGTACAAATGAAATTTTATAATTTATTGCAATTTTGTGTGTTTAATGTGCTATAAGAAATAAGGTTATAAGTGCATCACTGATTTTTTTTTTAAACAGTACATTATTTGCTTTATTTAACCAAGAAAATCCCATTGAGGTACAGCCCTGTAATAGACATGTAAAATGCATGTACTTTACCATTTAAGTGATGCTGAAAATTCAGCTTTGCATCTCAGGAATAAATTACATTTAAAAAATATATTCAAATAGAAAAGTTATTTTGATTTGTAATAACATGATACATGATTGAATAGATAAATGCAGCCTCGGTGAGCACAGTTGTGACAGCTGAACCTGGACGAATGAAAAACTCCGACTGAAGATGAAACAGATGAAACAGCATGTGTACGGTGACCTTGGTGGCTCTACGCCAATGCCATTTGTCCTGGCTTGATATTGTAATGTCTTTTTATTACACCTATTGTAAGCCGTCTGTGTTTACCAGCTGCGTATCTCTTTCGTTTCTGTGGACAAACATTGCAAAAGGGAAAAAAGCTGCCTTGATTGCAGAAGGCAGCTACAGTATACACCAGGCTGAAAACATCAACAAAATGCAGCAGGAAGGAGAGCGTAATGGAGCATGTGTACAGTCCTATCATCACTACTGAGTCAGTGTGCTCCTCTACACACTGTCTGGAGAGTCCCTCCATTAGAAACAGGGGAAAATGACAGAAGGAGAGGCTTAATGGAGCTGACCTAGAAACGCACTGCTTCTCCACACACACACACACACACACACACGAATATGTTCCCTGGACCCCTATGTGCTATGTTGTCACGGTAACGCTGTGGATGGTTTTCCAGCCTGTTCAGCTGGAATTAGCATATCTGAGCACTCACTCCCTCACAACTGCATCTCATGCAAAACACACACCTTTCATTGTGTTTCTCTCCTTTGTGATTTTGACACGGTCTAATCACGCTCCCTCCTTCAATAGCCAGGCGCAACAATAAGGACGTCCTGGTGTCGGTTTGAGGGGGTTTTGGGCCAGCGGACCAAACTGTCACTTACCTTAAAGCACCAGTGCTGCGTCTACGCTATATCTTATGTTTGTAGATCATGATCATGTGTTTTTATGCCTTGCACATATAAATATTTGCTATGTGTTATTCACAGCAAGTTTGTAATTCTAATGATTTCAATATTGTTTGGGATCAACAAGATCAAGACAGATAATCTAAATAATAAACAGTGATATTGTGAAATATTTTTAAATACTTGTTTTCTATTTTAATTTATTTGAATATGTAATCTATTACATATTCAGAATTCTCAGAATTCATTCTAATGTGCTGATTCGCTGCTTAAGAAACATTTACTGGAATAGAACATTTTAAAGAACAACTTGTATTTGGACTAGAATATATAGAATTATAAATATTTAACTGTTCGTTTAGGTCAGTTTAATGCATCTTTGCTGAATAAAGGTATTAATATCTGTAAAAAGCAGTACTGTATAATATAAAATTTATTATAATATATATTAAAAAATTGTAACACTTTAGAATAATGGTCCATTAGTTAATGTTAGTTAACTACTTTAGTTAACATGATCTAAGCAAGAACAATCTTTTTACAGCATTTATTAATCTTAGTTGATGTTAAGCTCAACATTTACTAATGCATTATTCAAATCAAAAGTTGTGCTTGTTAACATTAGTTAATGCACTGTGAATTAGCATAAACTAACAATGAATAATTGTATTTTCATTAACTAACATTAACAAGGATGAATAAATACAGTAGTAAATGTGTTGTTCATTGTTTGTTCATGTTAACTAATAAATTAACTAACACTAACTAATGGGCCATTATTCTAAAGTGTTACCAAAAAAAAAGCAAAAAATGAAATCAATAAATCTAAAAAAAAAAATAATAATAATAAAGAAGAAAAGAAATATTACAAAGAAAATATGTAGCTAAAATAACATACAGTACATGTCAAAAATATTTTTAATAAAGTATATAATCATCTATAAAAAAAATAAAGTATTTTCTGAGATCTGAATAGGCAACTCAAAAAGTAGCACTCATACTCATTTTGTGTTGAACTGCTATTATTTTGTTGATTCTGGCATCTCTGATCTACACAAAGCACTCTGCAGTATAAGAGTGTGTATCAATGTGCGTTTACCTCATAAAGATGTCTGTTGAGATTGTCTCCAGGTACTGTAACGCATCAGTGATCTGATGCACAGCCTCTTCTCTTCTCAGATCCGGCTGGATGAGCGGGACAGAGTACACCTGTCCCTCCAGGTAACGCTTCTGAGTCATCCTACACACACACCAAAGAATCATTCGATCTGTATGAGACAACTGTTAAATATAAAGTCTTAAGTCATTTTAGTCAGCAGTAGCTGATATGCTGTACTTAAATATGACAGTCAAACACACTCTGTACACTGCAATTGGCATCACACATAATATTCATGCTATCTGAAACAAATCAGCTGATTATGACACTGATTCTCAATTGATATGCATAACGTGACCATCCTGCAATCACCGCAGAAGAAAACACAGCGGCCAGAAGTACAAACGGATAACTATGAAATATCTATGAAAGGTCGCTGTTAAAATAGAGAGGAAACACTTTACCTGACCATTTATTTGCCAAAAGCGCAAGCGTTCAGCTGCTTGAAAGCGATCTCAGTCTTTCAGGATCAAAACTTCCGCACTCTCAGATCACATGAGGCCTGACGTCAGCGCGCAGCAACAGGAGGAAACCGGAATCAAAACAAATTTAAAATATATAATTTTTCTACATTTCATCATTGTATTAATTATTTAACATTTTATTAAATGTCTATTAAAATGCTAAAACTGACTTTGAATTATGACTTTTGTGTTAATAATTAAGATATGTTGTGTTAATAATTTTACTGTTATTTTTAATTAATGAATTTGTACTATCATTGTCACCATGATCATTGTTATTGCTTCTGCTGCTGCTATCTTTGATAACATAACAATATAATTTGGCATTCATCATGATGTATGTTCTCGTGTATTTTTCTGTACTTTAGTGCAGGCCACAATAATTGTAAAATAATTGTCAATGAATAAACAGCTTTCGAAAGTCACTTCTCTTTTTGTGTTATATTTCATGTAGGGAATATACGAAAGTTGGAGAAGGTGTTTTGATCAGTTTTGTTAGCAGCAAACCATTCCCATAAATAACTTTCAGATTTTTGCCATGTTTTCTCTACTACTACTACTACCTCTATTATGATTATTTTTATTATTATTATTATTATTATGTTAATTGATGCTTTGGCATTATAGTGACAAACCATTATGCTGCTAATAATGCACTCGGAAAATAAGGAGGAAAAGAACTTTAAATTTAAATCTGCAGCAATAAAGCAAGAAATGTGTGCCATAGGGATGTTTTCATTTAAAAAAAAATTTTTATCGAAGATTAAATGGCATACAAACTAATGATCCATGTCGAGGTACATACAAGATACATTTTATAATGAATTATTAATTATTAACAACAAATAAATTAAAGATTCATATAAACAGAAAAGAAATGAATAAATAAGCATATATATATTTCTTATCATTCATATATTTAGGAGATAAATAAACTAAGCGAACTCTGATATTGCGCCTCAATTACGTGCCCTCTGACGTCACTTTCGAACGCGGCCCCGCCCCCTTGAAGCCCGTGTTTTGACATCCTCGCATCAGCACCCCTCCGCGCATCCCTTCATGCGCGCTCTGGGCACGGAGGTGGAGGCGGAGGCAGAGGCGGGGGTCTCTCTCTCTCTCTCGGTTCAGCCATTTAAATATCAAGTCGTGCAACTGGTCAGGGGTACTGACACCAAGACGCCCCGTTTGGATCGGATAATTTATCGTCTTTTTTTTAAGAGGAGCGTCGCACGGGATGTCGAGCCTCCTGGAGAACCCTCTGCAAGCGGTGCTCTATCTGAAGGAGCTCACCGCCATCGTGCAGAACCAGCAGAGTCTGATCCAAACCCAGCGATACCGGATAGACATACTGGAGCGCCGGCTAGAGGATCTAGCAGTTGAGAATCGGCATCTGCGGGACTCCAGCAGCCAACACCGGCATCCTCCCCGCTATCATCCGCCTCCGCCCCCCCGGTCCTCCAGCCTACCTCGAACCGGCAGATCCGGGACCCCACCGGTCCAAACCCAGCAGCAGCAGCAGCAGCAGCAAGCTTCCCCCCTGGACATGCAGCTCGTTCCAGCGGGACCCAGCAATGCCAGTCCAGATTCTGCTGATGAAGATGATAATGATGCTCAGGACCCCTGCTGTCGGTCCCTGGTCCCACAGACACCTGCCACCTTGTGCCGAGCTGTGGGACTCCCACGGTCATCTGAGTAAGTTCTCATCACACGTTCAACAAATCAGTCTTTTTCTCTAGTAAATCATGAGATCGGTGAGGCAGATTACATGCGCCATCAAGATTACATAACGGGAATTTCACTCTATGTAGGCCACTGTGAATATGCAATTGCACATCAATAATTCCACGATCACACAAGCATGATGGTTTATATCAATAGAATCATTCAGCATGGTGTTTTTGAGATTGTGTGTGTTTGTAATCTATCAGTGCTTAAATGCATGTGTGTGTGTGTGTTGCATTCTTAAATTAACCGCACACTCTAAAATGGAAGAAAAATGATTATAGGTCAGCATTAGTTCAGCACATTCACTCTTTCCAGGGCAAAAGGTCTTGAGAAAGAGGTTTTTAATGGACCTGATTATTTTGCAGCAAAAATGCATTTTAAAAAGCACTTAAAAGCAATCTATTGGTATGCAAACACACACACATACACACACAAAGAGATTTATGCGTAAAGTTAGGCTTTAAGTGACATTCCCATAGTGCATGTGAAGTTGATCCGCCAGCTGGTATCTAATCCACAGTAAAAGAGAGAAAGAATGAGAGATTCAGAGTGTGTGTGTGTGTGTGTCGTCTATTACGACTGCTCATCTGCTTCAGTGCACATCTCATGCTGCATTTGTAGAGTACTCCCTCTGTGTGTGTTTATGTGTGTGTATGTGTATGAACCCCACAAGCAAAACTGGAATGATACATTCCGCTCTGATTTGTTTAATGGTAGCATTACCTTGTCCTTTAGGGGAAAAACACTTAGTCCTGAGTCAGAGAGCATATTACCTTGTTGTGGGTTTGTTTCTAATTTGACAGAATACATTTAGTTGTAATTTAAGTGTGATATGCTCATTACCAGTGAGTTTTAGGGCCCAATTATGCTCATGCACGCAGCTAATTAAAGTTAACCTCACATCACTATCCTCGATGTGTCTGGTTATGACAGGTATGTTTTGAGACTGTTACATCTTTATTAGTGAATGAGACAGAGTGTTTGCAATAGACTCTTTAATAGTTCATAAGTAAATGAACATATGCTGAAAATGGACTCACCCTCAGGCCATCCAAGATGTAGATGAGAACATTTGGAGATATTTAGCATTACATCACTTGCTCACAAATGAATCCTCTGCAGTGAATGGGTGCCGTCAGAACGAGAATCCAAAAAGTCGATAAAACATCACATTAATCCACAAGTAATCCACATGACTCAAATCCATTATTAAGATATTTGAATAAAATCCTTGTCCTCTATCCATCATTTTGTTTTCTCCATTAAAAAACTGAATCAGAAAAGAAATATGCACAGACTACAATTGAAAACAACCCAAATTGGATTTTGATGTGAGAGGACAATAGGGGATGGACTTTTTTAACTGGAGGAAGCATACCTGTGGATTAAGGGCTGGTATTTTGGTCAGAAGTGACTATTTAAAAACTGGCATTCTTCTGTCGAACATAAAACAAGATCACAAAAATGTAGTGATGCACTTTTTTAAGCAAGAAATATGCTGGGACTTTTACATACAAAACAGAATATTAAATTAATAATGAATATTACATAATCACAATAACAGGACTGCAAGGAAGTGATATGCAAATATGATTATATTAATAGCACTTCACGTTATTGTGTTATGCTGGAGTGTGAAGCAAACGTATTTGATGTGCTGTCAACAAAGAAAACTCATCCTGAGCTTTGAATTTCCCCGGACTCCTAAATTACAGACTAAAGTGTTGAAAATGTTAGAGAATTCAAATAAATCAGGAAGTTTGAATTGTGAGCAGCCATTGCTTTATGATTGCCAGCATGAACTGTTCCTCCAAGACTCAGGCTAGTGGTTCTTACCTGCTGGGTTTAAACCTAAAAGCGCAGGTATGTTCTGTTTGTAGAAATCTTTCCCGTTTAATTTATGTATGACTGATGGATGTGGCTCAGTTTATTACTTAATCTATATCGAGAGTGTGTAATCCAAATGAATGCAAGTTTTCTTTGCAAATACATAAATATTAAATGTATGCCTAAATCCTCTTTGAGCGTACTTCTGAGTGCCCAATAGTCTGAATTCGGAAGCAAACCCAGTTGAGAATCACCACACTAAGCTTCAGCAATCTCTATAAGCGTTCAAAGAGAACAAACTAAGAAACATGCAAATAGTATTGCATTGCATTTAATTGCAGTAATGTCGATTTAAACCTTTACAGGAGCCAGACCGTCCTGCACCAGTTCTGCTGTCCCGCACCAGAGGCCCCAGAGGGAGACTCCCTAACCTGCTCCAGGTGAGGATGACACCTTATGTAACGAGCCAATCAGAAAAGAGTTCTTTTTTCTAAATGCCAAACAAACTAATTGTACAATATGAGCAAGTGAGGCAGTAAGGAGAGTGTGAATCTACTTGTTTTCCACCGCTGTCTGCATTGCTTGAATTTTCCTTCCTTGAATGGTAGTGGTTTTCTGTTTGCGGCCACTGTTCTGTTGACCTGAGGCTTTCTGGGTGATGGGATTCAAGCTAGCGGAGTGTAAGTGTGTGTGTGTTTGTGGGAAAGAGAGTTAGTGCATGCTGCAGGTGTAGTTTAACCCTCATCCGTCCTCTGTCTGATAGACTGGAAAACTCTCGGCATGGATAAGCACCGTCACTCAGGTGGAGAGAGAGAGTGTGTGTGTGTGTGTTTGTGTGAATGCATGTGTGAATGTGGCAGTTCTGCACTATTTTGGGAACTTCAAACCATCTGAGCTTTGTTGACTGCATATTTTTCGTTGCCAACAAAATAAAATCTTAAAAGCTCTTCTTAATTAAACAGCACATGTTAACTGTGAACAAAGTCAGTTCTAAAAAACAGAAAACCTATACTTTTGTGTCCAAATTTGAAGAAATCATGACCTCATCTTTGCAGGAAACTTATAAAGTATGTAGAAAGTGCTCATTATTTTTTGACCATCACAGAAAAGCTCTGATTCCTATTTTCCCATTTTTGTGATAAACATTAAAGAGGAGCTTTATTTCTGCAGAAAATCTATTCTGATTTTGTGCCAGTTATGGCCTGAATGGTTGAAAAAGGACAAAAAAGGAAAGGAAGAACCAAGAAAAGCATGCATTCAGAGTGCATTTTGTTTCTCACCTGTAAATGCAATGTAAAAAATATTTTGTTAAATTGGTGGTAAAAAACTGGCTGCTATGGTTGCAAGAAATTCACTGTAAAAATACAGTGACAGTGTTTCCTGTATAACAGGATGCCTGTATAATTGAAAACTTAAATTTATTGATGTAATGTTAATACACCAAGCTACTTAAACTACAGAAATATGCATCAGACCAATAAATAATGCAGGTGGTTCAATTGAAAGCCACTTGACAAAAAAAAAGAAAAAAAAGAACCAAATTTAATTATAGTCCTATATAATGTGTCATGTAGGGTCTTCTGGGAATGTCCTACTGTTTGTTCATCATAAATTATATGGTAATTTGTTGTTTTTACTTACAAAAAAACATACATTTTACAGTATTACACAGTATTAAATTACATATAATGGAATGTTACACTTTTTCACAGTATATAGTCATAGAAAAAAATAGTATCGTATTTTTCTGTAGAAATTTCATTACATGCAAAAAAAAATTAATACATTGTTATAATTAAGTAAATATTTTACTGTAACATTTTTATAGTATTTTACAGTAGAAATAACGATTTACAGTGTAGAAAAAAATGTAAGTGGATCTTTGCAATGCAAATTGCAATGGTTTTAGCATTTTTCTACGCCGTAGGGTGTTCTGATGGTCTCTAGGGTGTTTTGGGTGGCGAGTAGGTGATATCCCTAGCTCCAGTGGTGTTGGTTCAGTGGTGAACTGAAGTGTAACGCTCATGGTTAGATGTTTGTTTAAATTACTTACTGTAAGCCTGAGTAAGCACCACTAATGAAGTTTTATTGATGCCAGTTTTAACGATGAACAGGAGAGAGCAGTTTAATTCTGCAAAAGCCTATCGTGATAGTATGCCAGTTATTTCCCAAATGATCAGGAAATTGGGGGATTGGTGGGAAATAAAAATATATGCATGCAATAGTTTCTCACCTTTTATTTGCACAGATCGACTGCATGGGTTTCTGCTTAATGTTGAAACCTGTCGTCATTCACAATCTGTTTTTAAACAGCTTGAGAGCGGGAGAGCATGTTTATTGAGTCATAACACAGAAAATGACATCAAACTCTGCTACCAGCATCACATACTCTCTCACAAAAAGAGTAATATCACATTTCAGTTTGAGCTCTCAAATTAACTGCGCAGCGTCCTAATGATCTGTAGTGACCATCTGTTTTCACTCTCTTTTAAGGTTCTGCTGCATTTGTTGTCATTGCTCAGAGGCGAGGAGTACTTGGCCCATGAATGATGGAAAACCCTGCTCTCTGCTCCTCGTGTATGAGTGCTTACAGAGCTTAAGTGGCCTTTACTCCAGGGTAGCGGCTAATGTGCTGACAGTGAATGTGTGTGTTGTAAACCCATGTCTACACTGAGAGAGAACCTGGAGAAAATGGAAATGGGCTTGAGCCTTGTTGTTAAGCAGAAGAACCATACTTTGTGACATCTCATGATTTAAACATCTGCTTTCCACTCAGTAATGCTTTTTCAGGAGCTCAACATAAGAGGAAAATGGCTTTGTCATGCATGGGGTTACGTAAGATTGTGTGGGGTGCTAACCTCAGAAATTTGGTTTGATTTAGTCTTTGGTTTTTGGGATTTTATGCAAATACAATTAATATTTTAAATTATGTTATTATATTATATAATTATTATATATAAATCATTTAATTGTAATGATTTATTGTACACACACACACACACACGATTTAATGACTTGTATATACTAATTACATAAAAAATTATAAAGATACATTTATATTAAGATAAAATTATGGAAAAAATACATAGATTTTAATATGATATATATGTATATATATATATGTATATTTACAAATGTGTATGTGTATACTGCCCTACAAAGCAAAAAGGCAGTAACTACGCAGAGTGCAGAACTGAGAAAAATGACTTAAAAGTTATCCTGTCATCCACCCTAAGTAGTTACTGTACAAACAACTACCATTTTTCTCCAAAATGACACACATTTCAGATAAGATGTTTTGTCACACAACAAAGGATGCCTTGAATGTCATGAAAATGACAATAACTAATTTTTGACCAAAAATGCAGTTACTGCCTTTTTGCTTTGTAGGGCAGTATACAGAACATGCAAACACACACATTTTTTTAACAATTTAATTTTTGTCTTATTGATTCAATGAATAGTTAAAAAAACCCAAAATGAATAATGGTAGTTTATTTTAATTTAATTTAATTTTTGTTGTCTCATTCAGTGAGCAGATTCTGACAATTAATTGATGATTTGGAAAGATGATCTGAAAGCTTCACTTGATTACCTCATATTTCCATGAAGGCGGTGTTGAATCTGAAATCTGTGAAAGCCTGCATGCAGTAATTAAGCAGAGTTAATTAGTTCTGAGTGTGCACTGGGTTCTGATCAGTCTAGATTAAAAGACGGTGAATCTGGGTCAGCCACTGCTCACATGTGTCATTTGAAACCGCAGCTCGATTCCTGCTGCAGGAGAAGAACAGAAAGATGAGAAAAAAGACGCCCAGCATGACGCGCCGCCCTGCTCACATCCTCCACAATATGAGCTCTCTCCTGATCTCAAACAAAAACAGGTACAACCCAACGGACACGCATCTGTACAAAATGATCTTTAGATATAAAGAGCATGAAACAAGTTAATTATGTATCTATCTATTTATCTGCAGATAGAGGAACTGGAGCAGAAGTACGGTGGTCCTCTGATTTCCCGCCGAGCGGCCTGTAAGATCCAGACGGCGTTTCGTCAGTACCAGCTCAGTAAGAACTTCCAGAAGATCAGGAACTCTGTTCTGGAGAGTGGGATCCCGCGGCGCATGTCAGTGCGCAGGGTCCGGGTGCAGAGGGACGGGTTTTCTGCTGAACGGGCGCTGATGGAGGGATGTTCACTCATGGGCATCCCGCTCACACACTCCACCTCGCTGCCGGTGGCCACTACAACCACACTCACACACCTGGAGGACACATTCAGTGAACAGGTACAGCATCAGCATGTGCTGTCTATCCAGCATAATTCTATTATAGTCTTTCAGGAGGTCAAGTACACAAACAATTCTGTTCTATTCATACTGTTTTATTGTTTGATTCTGTTGCATTTGGTTCTGTCCTGTCTTTTTGATTTGTTCTGTTCCATTCTACTCAAATATGTTGCTCTATTCTATTCAGATGGGTTTTTTTCTATTTTATTCCATTCTAGTCTATTCAAACATTGTTATTTTCTGTTGCATTCTGTTCTATTTCATTTATTAATAATGAACATTCTGTTCAAATAAGCTATTCTGTTCTGTTATAGCCTTTTCTTTTCAAATATGTTGTTCTGTTCTATTCTATTCAATGTTTTTTTTATATTGAATTCCACTTAGTCTATTCAAATGTTGTTGTTTTCTGTTGCGTTCTGTTCATTTTCATTTTTTGTTCTATTCTATTCAGTTCAGATATGCTGTTTTATACTATGTTCTATATATGTTGTTCTGTTCTATTGTATTCCATTCTATTTGTTGCTTTTTCATTCAGTTTAATTGTTGATCTTTTTATTTTGTATTTTGTTTTATTCTATTCTATAAAAATGTTGTATTCGGTTATATTTTCTTCCATTCAGTTTAAATATGTTCTTATACTCTTGTAGTCTGTTCTATTCTATTCAGATATCTTGTTTTGTTCTATTTCTTTTCCTATTCAGTTTAAATATGTTCTTTTCTGTTGGATCCTGTCCTGTTGTGTTTTATATTTGGTTCTATCCAATGCAAATATGTCATGTTCTATTCTAATCAAATATCTTGTTCTATTGTATTCATTCTATTCAGTTTTATTCAAATGTGGTCATATATGGATTTATTCTATTTGGTTGTCTTCTATTCAGCTTAAATGTGATGTTGTCTTCTGTTCGCTTCCATTTTATTTGGTTCTATCCAATTTTTTAAAAAAATTGTGTATGCTGTTGGATTACATGTTATTATATTCTATTCAGTTTAAACATGTTGTTGTATTCTTTTCTACTCAAATATGGTGGTTTATTTTATTTTCATTCTATTCAACTTGTTTCATATTTGTTGTTCTATTCTCTTCTGTTTTATTCACACGTGTTGTTCTGTTCTATTCTATTCTTCCTGCCAGGTTCAGTCATTAGCGAGGTCTATTGACGAGGCTTTGAGCAGCTGGAGTTCTGTTCGGGACGGGGAAGGAGAGAAGTCCACTGCGGCCCCTCCCTCTGGATCCCATACCGAAGGGGTCCTGATGGACCCTGATGCCCTACAGGATGCCCCCCAGAGCGGCTGTGGGGTGAACATACCCCGCAGCGCCAGTAAACTCATGATGGCTTTCAGGGATGTGACTGTTCAAATTGACAACCACAACTTTCGCCTCTCCTCCTCAATGCTGGAGTCAGTATCTCTTGGTAACGGTGTATCCAAGGAGACCAGCTCAGAACCCCAAACTGGGGGACAGAAAGCAGGCCAGTCGGCATCAACAGCTACGACAGAGCCTGAGTTTCCAGCTCCGCCACCCAGTGAGGAAGAGACAGAGAACCAACAGCCAACCGGAAGGGATGGACCGACAGCAGGGGCGGGACTGGAAGGGAAACCGACCAATCAGATTGCACCAGAGATGGCAGAAAACAGCTCAGAGCCCGTCAGTAGCAGCAGCACCTCGACATCAGCGTGTGAGACGATGATTCTGTCTCTGCCCCGCCCACATTGTCAGGACACGCCCTGCGGCACGCTTTCCACGGATATTGCACGCAAACGCCTTTACCGCATAGGACTCAACCTCTTCAATGTGTGAGTAGAAATGCTAAAAGTCAAATGTTTCATTTACAGTGTTACAGGTTTTACTATGTTTGATTGTCTCAGATGTCCCACTAAGACAGTCAAGTCGTCATTATTTACAGTCCGTTTTACACTGCAGATTGTGTTAAAGCAGCTTTACAGTATTAAACAGGGAGATAGTGTGTCAGATTGTGAAGATAAATTTAGTGCTATTATAATAGTTTTTGTATACAATTTTAGTTTTCATTTTAATTTTAGTTTCACTTTTATTATTATTTTTATATTTTTGCTTTGACATTTTAATTCGTATTATTTATTTCAGTTTTAGTAATTTAAATTTTAGTTTCACTTTTAGTATATTTTGTTGCTTTGACATTTCCTTTCTGTTTCTATATACTGTAGTTTTATTTCGGTTTTAGTAATTTTAATTTTTAGTAACTTTTGTTGTTGCTTTGACATCTTGTTCAGTTTTTTTTTTCTTTTTCTTCTATTAATTTTTTCTATTTTATGTATTTATAATTTTAGTACTTTAAAATTCATTTAGTTGCCAAGGCAACATTTCTAATTTGTATGTTTTTCAAGTAATATTTATATTTTATTTAAGTTACAACAACAGCTTTAGTTAAAACCTGCTTCATTAAGGGATATTTTCTTTCATCAGTTTGAATGATTAATTATTATTATTATTATTATTAATATATGTGTCTTGTCTTTTAAATCCCAATTCAATTCTGAACATGAGGATGCAGAATTGCAATGTGAAGATAAAGAAGTTGTATTCAATTAGAAGAAATTCACATAACTGTCATAATTAACTGGAAAAGCAAAGTTTGTCAAAGTAGATTTTAAATTTGACTTGTTAAAAATTTGTTTCAAAGATCTAAAAGAAGTATATAATTTAAAGGTTTTTAGACCTTACAAACAAACCTATGACAGAATTATTTAAATGACTAACCCTAAAGAAAAGAGCTTTTGTTTACAGGGTTAGTTTAAACATGACTAAAGAGTTAAGTGCATTTTCATTATATTTGCTGTTTTATATATATATATATATATATATATATATATATATATATATATATATATATATATATATATATATATATATATATATATATATATATATATATATATGCACGCGCTTGCTCATGCATACATGCACACATACTCAAGACTATATTATACTCCCTCAGGGGTGATTGTGAGGCTCTTTCTCTGCTCCATTTTGTGTGTGTAGCTCTTTCAGACAAACACACACACACACAAGCAGAATAAAGCCAATCCTCAGAGGCTTCAGAGTGCATCAGCACTCAATTGAAATCTCAGATCAGATTCACTTTGACATGCTTGACGTGAGTAGCCCCATGGTTGCCATGGTAACCAGGTGATCTACACACACACACACACACACGGTTTTACTCAGACTGCGACTAAGGGACACTGCTGTGTTTACGGTTTCTTTGAGGATATATGTGAGGAATTCAGTTTTTAGCTATTTGCTCACAATGAGTAAGTGGCGTGTAGCTTGTTTAGGGTGGCGTGTGTGTGTGTGTGTGTGTGTGTGTGTGTGTGTGTGTGTGTGTGTGTGTGTGTGTGTGTGTTTGCATGTGTGCTCGTCAGTATAAGGTTGGATGTGACCCGTGAAGATGTTCAGCGTGCTGGAAATGATGCACAACTCAGTGATGTCATCTCACAGTCCAGTACTAAAGAAAGCTAGGAACAGACAAATACAGAGAAAGAAATATCAATATTATTATAACTAATAATCTCCAGAAACAAACTTTCACTGGGATCCATTATGACTTTTATGTTTTATTTATTTTTCTATAAATCCACTTACAATAAGGGAGTAAAAATAATGAGATTATGATTTAAAACAATGGTATTCTAATGTAATATATTTAAAAATGTCATTTATTCCTAAATTGGTCCTCAGTGTCACATGATCCTTCAGAAATCATTCTAATATGCTGATTTGCTTAAGAAACATTTCTTATTATTATAAATGTTGAAAATAGATGTGCTGCTCAAAAGTTTTCAGTTTTTTTACATTATAATATAAATTTTTTTTTCAGGATTCTTGTGGAACAGAATGTCAGCAGGATGTTTACTGACGTGAAAAGAATAAACTGCATTTAAAAACTGTATGCTTGTAGCTATGATCATCTCTCTTAATACACATACATAAACCTGTGCACATGCACGCAGTCCTCCCCTGTTTTTTTTTTCTGGAAACAATTCAGAACCTTCAGAAGTCCAGACTGAATGCAAATAGTTTCTATATTTGCTGCTCTCATTTTGGACAGAAAAAAGTAAAAATGGAAAAAAAAAAACTGGTTTCTTAAAAAAAAAAAAAAAAAAGCATTCAACAATGCTTAGTTTAGATATGCTTTTGGTCAAAGTTCGAAAACAAATTACAATGTTTTCTGATGTGTTTCAAAAACTTGCACATGAAAACATTAAATGTACTTGCAGTACATTATATCATTACATAATATCATGTTAGCAAATTTTCCTATTGAACATTATTATAAAGCATCAGCTGCTTGAGAAAGAGAAAATCAGTTCTCACCTGCATCCTTCTTGATCTTCCTGCAGTAATCCAGACAAAGGCACCCAGTTCCTGATATCCAGGGGCTTTATTCCAGACACAGCCATCGGTGTGGCTCACTTCCTGTTGCAGAGGAAGGGCTTGAGTCGACAGATGATTGGAGAGTTCCTGGGTAACAGCAAGAGGCAGTTCAACAGAGATGTGTTGGAGTGAGTTGTCTACATAAGGTTTTATGCACCATAGTTTTTTCCTTGTATCACAGTCATTATCCTCTGAAGCAGAAATGTAGTCCTAAATCATATAAAACATTTATAAAAAGCTCTATAATCTGAATGAGAGTTATTACCAGGTAAGATTACATTATAGTTTCCAGTGTGCTGGAAAAATAACAGAAATATGTAAATACAGTAGACAAATGATGTATGAGCATAACAGGAAAAAATAGACGAAAAGTAGGTACAAAATAGTTAAATATAGTATTTATGTATATTTTACGTACTTCCATATAGCATTTCTAAAATGTAGTATAGTTTAATTAAATAAATATAAAATATATTAATATGGTTTATCTTTTATTGTATTTGTAACAAATAATAATAAACTCTTTAGTTCTCTTTAATTTAATTTTCTTTCATAAAAAAATTAATAAATATACATCTTATAAAGACAATAAACAAATGTATGTACATTTCACAGAATATATATAATATGTACAAATATGCTATTTAATCAAAAATAGGTAAAATTATCAAGATTATGCTTTTTGTTTGTTTGTTTGTTTTTTTGCGAAGAAAGTCAAAATTGTCATTGCCAATAAATCTAAATGAGAAAATATTAACACAAATATGATTAAACTGCAGTATTAATTAACAAAATTTATGGAAAGGGAAACATTAAGATGAATGAATCTACGTTAACTGCATTAGCTTATATTACCCGACGCATGAATATAATCATATCCAGGATTGGGGGTTATAATTTAAAACCCAACCACTGAAGGTAATAACTGCACATTTTCTTTTCTTACTCTGCTGGAGCCTCATAAATTGGGCTCTTCATTTAAACCGAGCACATTTGTGAGATTTATGTGCGCTCTCTTCAGCTGTGTGGTGGATGAGATGGATTTCTCCATGCTGGAGCTGGATGAAGCTTTGAGGAAGTTTCAGGCTCATGTGCGAGTGCAAGGAGAAGCTCAAAAAGTCGAGAGACTCATTGAAGCATTCAGGTGAGAATCACACACACACCAGTGCTGGAAATAAAGAGTAATTTCTAAGATGCATGTCATTTTTGCAGAATAACTGGTAATTTTATTTTTTGGGTGCAGAGCATTGACTATTACGCACATTAATGTTTTTCTTTCTTTCTTTCAGTCAGAGGTACTGTATGTGTAACCCTGACGTGGTGCAGCAGTTTCATAACCCTGACACCATCTTCATCCTGGCCTTCGCCATCGTTCTGCTGAACACAGACATGTACAGTCCCAACATCAAACCAGAGCGCAAGATGCTTCTGGAGGACTTCATACGCAACCTACGAGGTGTGTTTATGTGTGCTGTTAATTAAAACTGGAGCCTGTTGGTTTCTTGAGGCCAGGGATCGGATATTTGATTTTAAATCTTGCCAATTTTAATCAGGTTTCCATCTTCCATCTTTTTTTTTTCGTATCAAAAGAGACATTTTGATTTTCTCCCAGGAGCGTAGGCAGTGTGTGTGTCTTGGATGGATTCCTGGTCTCTGATCAAATAGTTTTTGATCTGTTGCCTACTTTCCATAGTTATAACAAATGCATACGGTATAAGAGAGCCGCACTTTAAAGTGAGATGTAAAGACATGGGGACTGGAACAAAATCAGAGCATGATATTAGTCGAGCTCTGGTTTATGATGGGCCTTTTCCATAAGCCAAATAAATCCTGACAGTGGCACTTCTGCTTTTTATGTGAGCTTATTTCCACATTGGAATAAATATATATACTTTTTATCTCACAAGTCAGACTCTTTTTTTGTGAGTTTCTCACAATTGCTAGTAATAAACTCATTTTAATTCAGACTTTTTTCTCAATTCTGAAGTAAAATTTTGCAATTAATACCTCACAATTGCAGTTTTTAAACCTGACTTTTTTCTCAGATTTTCACAATTAATAACTTGCAATTGTAAAAGATTAAGTTTCGATTCTGAGAAAAAAATTAAAAATTTAGTTTATAATTCTTACTTTTAAAAAAAATTTTTTTTAGGAATCCTAAATTTACGTCTCGCAAATTAATAACTCGCAAATGTGAGATGTAAACTCAGAATTCAGATTTTTTTTTTAAAAGCCAGATTTTTTGTTTAAGAGAATTATGAGTTTATATTTTGCAATTACCAAATCACAATGGTGAGATATAAATTCACAATTCAGTAAAAATAAAAAAGTCTGAATTTGCAAATTTCTAAATCTGACTTGTCTCAGATTTTCACAATTAATAACTCTCAATTGTAAGAGATTAACTCTTAAAAATGTGTAGAATTTATAATTTACGTTTTTTTCTACGAATTCTGAGTTTACGTTTCACAGTTAATAACTCTCAAATGCGAGATGTAAACTCAGAATTCTGATTAAAAGTCAGAATTGTGAGGTTTGTAGTTTTTTGAAGATAATCTGAATTATGAGACAGTAGAAAAATATCTGAAATCTGCATTATAAAAACTGGCTTTTGGCTTTCCACAGCTTCTCCATATATTTTGGTCCTTGTTAAGGAGATGCATTCCTATTACAGAACAGGCAATACAGAACACTGGACAGTTTTCCAAATTAAACTATATACATGCATCCGTTTTTAAAATGTTAGAAGCTAATAAATAACTAAATTCCCCTTCAGGAGTGGACGATGGCGCAGATATTCCACGAGAAATGCTAGCTGGGATTTATGAGCGGATTCAGCAGAGGGAGCTGCGCTCCAACGAGGATCATGTGACTTACGTTACCAGAGTGGAGCAAAGCATTCTTGGAATGAAGACGGTGAGTCACTTCTCTACCAATTATACACAAAGGTCATGTAAATGTGAAAAGAGCTTTCGGTTCAGTTTGCGCTTGTTACAGATTTGAAAAGGTGATTAGAGACAGTGAGATGTCAGACCAAAAAAGTGGCTTCTCAACATCACATTTATTAGTGGGTCTTGCTGAACCAAAGATCTCTCACACTAGTGTAATGACTTCAACAACCTCTAACACTAAGTATTGAACTTAACCTGAACCGTTTGTGCCACACAAATGACAAGAGATTCTTCTTTACAATTCAGAATTCATTTTTAAGGAATTCATATTTAGAAAGTGTAATGACATTTTCAAAAGATGAGATTTATTTACTGTATGTTTATATTTAAAACAGTTTTTGAGAAAGGTATTATAAAATTATTATAAAATACTGTTGACAAAATGTGTCTTGTGCATCTTTAACTCCATGTTGTCGTATGTACAAACAGTCACTGATTTGAACCTCACAGCTGGTTGTAAGCTTGGATCGGTGTGAATAGGACTACACTGGTTGGTTGCATTATGTTTTTGATTCACTAAAAAGATCCGGAGTTCAAGAGTTCAAGAGTCAGATTGTTGGTTATGCTATACGGTATGTTTTTGATTCACTAAAAGGAACTGGCTCATAAGAATCATTCATTCAACAATCAGACTATTTGTGCTGTATGCTTTTGATTCACCAAATGCTTGTGAATTAGACCATACTGGTTACTCTGAATGTTGTTGATTCACTAAAACCAATCATTTGTTCCAGTATCAGGCAACAGTGGTGGTGCTGTATGCTTTTGATTCACTAAAGATAACTGGCTTATGGGGGTAACAATGATAACAATGGTTACAATGATTGTTTTTGATTAAAAAAAAAAAAAAAAAAAACTGCAGCTCAAAAGAATAATTTGTTTGAGATTCATAAAACACTGTGCTGTATGCTTTTAATTCACAAAAAACATTCTATATTTTGTAAATGATTCTGAAAATAATTCTAGAATCCTATTGTTCTATTCAACAGAACAATTAATATAATAACGTTCAGAAGGTAAACAATATTTAATATTATAAGATTCATGTGCAAGTCTAAAACTTAAGTTTCTTAAAAACTTATATTACCCCAAAAACTTTTGCCAGTCTCAAGTTTGATAAACATGATGAGGTTTAAATCATCTTTGCCCAAAGCAAAAACAAGTGAAATTCACATTACAGTTTCTGGTCATTAATTTTTCCCACCTCTCTTTGCTAACAGCTGTGTGAATGAATTTATCAGTGTGTGAGCCATGAAAACAGAAGAGTTGAGACTAAAACTGCTCATTAGTTCAGTGCTACAATTTCAGATTTCACATGACAGCACTGCAAAACATTCTACCTCCATATGAAATATTAATTTCATTCTTCATCCCATACTGCACCAGACGCCCCTCTTTTCATTTCCTGTGCTGATGGAAACTGCACCCTCTGAATTGACTTCACCCGATATTTGATCTGTCTCTTTCCTCCTCAGATACTGTCGGTTCCTCACCGCAGGCTGGTGTGCTGCAGTCGACTCTATGAGGTCACCGATGTGAATAAACCACAGAAACAGGCCTCGCATCAGAGGGAGGTGTTCCTCTTCAATGACCTGATCGTGGTGAGAGAGAGAGAGAGAGAGAGAGACGTTCATACCTGGAAACAGATTCAAACATGTACACACAGAGAACTGAAAATAGAAAATGATTTTTGTTTTGGGACGTTAGATCCTCAAACTATGCCCTAAGAAGAAGAGTGCTGCCACATACACGTTCTGCAAGGCCATGGGCTTACTGGGAATGCAGTTTCATCTGTATGAGAATGAGTGTAAGAGTACAAACACACAAAATATATATATTTTACTATATTAATAAATATGGTAAAGAATGTAGTGACCATGAAATTACTACAGGGGGTCCATGCACTGACAAGAAAAAAAATAAAAAGAATTCTAAATGTAGGTAATCTGTTAAATTGCATTTTAATAATCATAAATATTACTAATAAATAAACAAAAAAAAACTTTTATTTCACCTTATATCTGATTGCTTCTGAAGAATCCAATATGAATATTTTTCATATGTTAGTTTGTTAGTTGTTAGTTTTTGAACCCAAGTTTAGATGCATACATTTCTTTCTTTCTTTAAATAAAAAGATAATATATCATAATAATAGCCATAATGCCTTCCAAAAGGCAAAGTGTGGTTTTTGATATCAGCATTAATCAAAAGCAAACATTTTTTATTCAAAATCTATTTATATAGCATCTCCAAACAGTTCTGATTCGTCTGTTTTCCGTCAATCAATCAGTGAAGGATAATAAGAATTAATAGATTATTATTCTGCAATAATCTTTAAAAAATAAATACCTTAATGTGAGGTGCATATGCTGCCATTATTATGAAATCAAAAAAGATCACTATTATCTTTAAAGTTAATTGCAATATAATGCATGTCAATAAAATATATTTATTTTTATTTAATAAAAAACTGAATCTCAGTGTGTGATTTCTGTCACAGATTACCCTCATGGCATCACGATATTGTCTCCGTTCTCGTCTGAGAAGAAGCAGGTGGTGAGTTTCTGTTCTCAGAGCGCCGAGGAGCTGCTCAAGTTTGTAGAGGACCTGAGAGAGAGCATCGCAGAGGTGGCAGAGATGGAACAAATACGGATTGAGTGTGAGTGCATTAACTGCAAGCTCAATTACTCATGTTCAGACGCTTTAGGATATCGATAGTCACATTAAACCTGGACGTCCATGTTCTGTCAGACCATCAAAATCTAGAGACCTTTGACTTGGTCCAGTAAGAAACCATTTAACAACCATCAAGAACACCCCAGCAAAAACACAGCAACATGCAAAGCTTTTTCAGTTTAATATCACTGAAACAGAATACTGTATATAATAGAACAGTCCATGTTAAGTTGTTTTTTAGCGCTACAAATAATTTCAACATTTATTTCTACCATTTATAATTACCTAAAAGGTTAGCTTGAAATATAATGAATTCTGTATATTCCTCAGTGGTTTAAATGCCACGGCTGTGGGGAATGTTGTGGCAGTCATTAATGTGAATTATGTATGTGGTTCTCAGGGGAACTAGAAAGACAACAGGTTGTGAGAAATCAAACGAACAAGAACGGCACACAACTAGACATCCATGCTGGACCTAGTTCTGCTTCAGGTACACACACAGATACTTGCACGCGCTTTTCACAACAGTATGGCTGTTTTTGATGTCTTGTGTATCTGTGTGCCTTGCAGGGGAAGACTTTTATGAGAAAACTGGAAGCAACACGGTAGAGGTTTGTATCAGTAAATCGTGAGTGCAGTGTAAAATTATGTTCATATTCTGTGTGCATGTGCACAGTGTCCTCCAAAACTTGGGAATGCCCTCGGCAAAGAGAGGTTTGGATAATATCAGCATTAATGTTTCTCATTTTTAGAGATGTCTTTAGTGGTGCATCGATAAGGGATGACTCACACTAGGAAAGTATGTTTTACTAAAAGAATTGTTCACCCAAAAATGGAAATTTGCTGAAAATGTACTCACCCTCAGGCCATCCGAGATGCAGATGAGCTCGTTTCTGGAGAGATTTAGCATTAAGATCACTCGGATCCTCTGCAGTAAATGGGTGCCATCAGAATGAAAGTCTAAACAGCTGAAAAAAAAAAACTCTGTGTGTTTATAAGAAACAAATCCGTCATTAGGACTAAAAAAATAATATATTAATATATAAATATAATAATATATAATACTTTAATGCATTTGCACCATTAAATGATGAGTATTTATGCTGATATTGTACCATTTTAAAGCCTGAGGTGTTTTTACATTTTTGGGGAACATTGTAGGTGGAGACAGCACGTTTGTAGTCTATATAGTTATCATCACTATCTCCTTGCAGAATCAGAGATAACCTTCCCAGCATCCCCAAACTCCCAGCCCTTTACCCTTTGACCCCTGCGCTCACTCGGTCCATCTGAATGGAGACACCCGCCCTCGGTGTCTTCACTGCAATCACGCACCACTGGTGCAGAGCAATAACAGCACTGCCGCCCCCCAGAAACCACCATTCACCGGCCCCTCACTGTGATCTATAATCTATGGCTTTTGCTGACTGCTGTGTTTTAATGCTGCATACAGCTGCTGTTGTTGTGGGGTGAAATTCTTTACATGTAAAAATCTGTAGAGGAATTGATGTCGACAGGGTGTTCAAGTAAGAAGTACACTGTAAGTCAAGTCAAGTAAGTAAGTCAAGTACACTGCTGTTTTTAACACCGTTAATAATAAAAAAAATATATGTGCAGCAAATCAGCATTTCAGGTGAAGAATGGAGTAATGATGCTGAAAATTCAGTTGGCCATCACAGGAATAAATTACATTTAACAATATATTAAAATAGAAAATATATACTTTAAACTGTAATAATATTTCATAATTTTACAATATTTTTTGATCAAATAAATGCAGATGCATGGAGAGGCCTTTGAATAGTATTGTACATTAGATCACAGAATAAAAAAAGTTCCCAAAACCACTTGCCTACCAGAGGGGGGAAAAATGTTATTGCTTGTGGAATAACAAAGATAAGATTTGCAATGCACGCACAGAAACACCATTGGCAATAGCTTCAATAGCTCTTGCACTGGAAGTCATTAAAATTCAAATACTTCATTAGAAAGAGCCGAAATGAAAGGAGCGAGCCGAGGTTACTGTGGACAGACAGGCTACACGAATGTGCTTTCACCAGATGCACAACACGTATACACATGCAAACAAGCTCTATTAAGCCAAGGTGCAAATTACCCAGCATGCAGTAAGGACCCTAGCTGCCAAGCGTCTAGGCCCTCGAGGGGCACTTCAGTGCTTCTGACAGAGGGATAAAAATATAACGGTCTGATTAGCAGTGCAGTAATAAAAGGAAATGCATAAGATAGCAGTTAATTATCCAAATCACGGCCGTTTAAGAAGGAAGTCAGCGTCGCCCGCTTTCACCCACTCCGACCTCACTGTATGTACGTAGTCATGCTGTGTT
Organism: Carassius gibelio; assembly: GCF_023724105.1. Taxonomy (NCBI): domain Eukaryota; kingdom Metazoa; phylum Chordata; class Actinopteri; order Cypriniformes; family Cyprinidae; genus Carassius; species Carassius gibelio. Next base: position 3,401,225 of record NC_068413.1, on the reverse strand, counting down.
TTCCTGCATGCTCTGGCTGATTTTTTGGACTTGTTTTATCACTTACAAGTAAATCAAATTCAAAGAAGAAATAAAAGACAAAAATTGTTTTTTGCAGAAAAGAAAAAATCTGCCATTGCAGTAGGACAAAATACACTTTGAGATTTATAATTATAAAATATTGTAAAATAATATTATATTATTACTAATATCATTATTATTATTAGATATTTTCAAAAATAATATGATAAAAATATAATTAGATAAATTCAAAAATAGATTTAAAAAAATACTGATTTACATAAAAGGCCTAATACTAATATTACTTTCCATCATGTGGAGTTTTTTATTTATTTTTTTATTTCAATTGTGTATATGTTTAAATAATTAATTTAATGTCAAAGAACTTAAGCAAAATAAATGTTTTTCACAAAATCTGTAATTTTCTGCTTTGATGTATTAGATCACCCACAAATATAGCAGAAAACATCTGAGTCTTGTTTGCATTTTCTTTTTCCACTGGTCATTAATTTTAACCTTAAAATCAGTGTTAGGTGTAAAATAATGTCTTCAGTTCACCGATTAAGTGATAATACAAGATGACTTCACCTTACTAATGGCTATCAAAAACAAAAATGCGATGAAATGCACATATTTTGTGAGAAAGCATGACATGCTAGAGCAAAACAGCCACTTTTTTTAGGAATCGGCACCTCAAGATTAGTAAGAAACAAGTATTGGATTTCATTCAGCAAATATGATGCAGGTCGGTGTTATTTATATACTACTACAATATTTATTAATATTTTAAATTTGCTTAACAGCACAGTAATAAAAGGACATGCATATGAGGGGAGTTAATTATCCAAATCACAGCAGTAGGGCGTTAGCGTCGCCTGCTTTCCCCCACTCCAACCGCACTGTATGTATGTATGTATATATGTGTGTCGTGTTTTGCCGCCTGCATGCTCTGTGGCATGGCCTTGTCGTGTGTTTCCGCACCAGAGGGCCGTGAGAGTGCAGCAGGCCAGGCTGATAACGCTTCCTGCTTCTGGCTGTTTCTAAACTAGGTGTCAATTCACAACAGGCTCCAAACGTACCAACTCAGCTCTCCTCTGGCCCCACCCAGCGCTCAGCAACACCTGGCCGTCCTGCCTAGCCCCGCCCCCGGCTCCGCCCTCACCATCTCCCCCGACACCCTGATCCAGTGCCAGCAGATCGTGAAGGTGATCGTCGTAGACTCTGCTGGGCGTGGCCATGTGGAGGCATTCCTCAGCCACAACCCCGCCCATCGTCTCATCCAATCGGCTGTCTCCACGCCCACCAGGTCACGGGAGGCAGGCAAACAGCAGCAGCCACCCCTCCCTCCCCCGCCACCTCCTTATCATCACCCGCATCAGTTTTGCCCCCCGACCCCTCCGCCTCCACGCCACCTGCTGAGCCAACGCAGGTACTCCAGCGGGACACGCAGCCTAGTCTGAAACACACAGATTGGTTAACAGCTGTTAAAGGGACAGTTCACCTAAAAAGAACATTCTGTCTTCATTTAATCAATCCATGTTGTTTCAAACCCATATGTGACCCTGGATCACAAAACCAGTCATAAGAGTCAATTTTTTGAAATTGAGATTTATATCGCATCATATCATAAGCTTTCCATTGATGTATGGTTTATTAGGATCAGACAATATTTGGCAGAGATACAACTATTTGAAAATCTAGAATCTGAGGGTGCAAAATAATATAAATATTGAGAAAATTGCCTTTAAAGTTGTCCAAATGAAGTTCTTAGCAATGCATATTATTAATCAAAAATTAAGTTTTGATATATTTATGGTATGAAATTTACAAAATATCTTTATGGAACATTTTATTTTTAGCATAAAAGAAAAAAATATCATTTCGACCCATACAATGTATTGTGGGCTATAGCTATAAATATACCCATGCTACTTATGACTGGTTTTGTGATCCAAGGTCACAAATGCTATTTTTTTTAGAACACAAAACATTTTGAATAATATTTACACAGCTTTTTTTCAATACAAAGACAATTTATAGTTAAAATAAACACCATAAAAAACACAATTTAATGCAATCTGTACAATTTGTGGACTCTGAAGTCCTTTGAAGCCATATGTAATTTAATGCCCATAAAATTTATGTTCACTGGAATACTAAAATGACCTTTCACAGAAACATTAAGATGCATTAATTTTTTTAATGAAAAAAAAAAAAAAAAACTGCCCAGTGCAGTAAGACAAAATTTACTTGTCTGTGAATACAAAGTCTTAAATTAATATTTTATTTAGTGTTGTTTCAAGTAAATTTATTTGATGTCATTAATATATATTTTAACTGGAATGTAAGTAAAAAATCGACAAAAAATATTTGTTAAGATTAGGATATTTTGAAGTTTAATAAGTGTTAATTTGCCATTGTTATTTTGTATTATTTATATACTATTATAATGAAAGTGATGTGACATTCAGCCAAGTATGGTGACCCATACTCAGAATTCGTGCTCTGCATTTAACCCATCCGTAGTGCACACACACACACAGCAGTAAACACACACACACCCGGAGCAGTGGGCAGCCATTTATGCTGCGGCGCCCGGGGAGCAGTTGGGGGTTCAGTGCTTTGTACCTAAGTCGTGGTATTGAAGGTGGAGAGAGAACTGTAAATTCACTCCCCCCACCCACAATTCCTGCCAGCCCGAGACTTGAACTCACAACCTTTTGATTGTGAGTCCAACTCTCTAACCATAGGTCACAACTTCCTCTAATGTTTATTCGTAATATACATTTTTTTTAAGTTATTTGCTTTTGTATTTGTATTGTTTTTAAAATATTCTAGTTTTAGTAATTTTAGCACATCAACTTTATTTCAGTAAGTTGACAAGACAAGATTTCTATATTTGAACATTTAATACATTTTTTAAAATTTTATGTAATATTTACATAAAAAAAAATTCCCCATAGGTTTAACTGTCACTGCAGGGAAAAGAGCTGTATAAACATTCTTCAAACATTCAGTTTTTATTTGTTCTGTGGACCCTAACCCTATCCCTAACCCATTACTTTAAAACTAAACTATAATGTACACTCTTTCTGAAGACACGAAATAGCACAAGCAGCCCGATCTGAACTGTTGGGCTCACGTCGCTCAAAAGAAGCTACACGTAGAATTGTTAGGTCCTCATGGCCTTAAAGTGTGTATTTAAAATGAGTAGATGTATAGTATTTTTTTAAGAGGGATTTTTTTTTTCTCAGATCTTTTCTTCATGCCCCCGTATTCAAATGAAATGTCTATATATTTAGATTTCTCTTTAAATACCAATGTTTTGTGTTGCTCCGACCTGAACTACAATAGATGGATGTATTGTAGAGGGAGTGCTGTGAAGATTAATTCGTTTCTACACACCATCATAATATAATGTTTGAAATTCTATAAATGTTCACATTGTGTTTTGTATGGACATAGAAAATCACCACCCTCTTTCAAAGGTCTTGAAAACGAAATCAAATTCCAGTATCTGGATATAAATCATACCTCACAGCATTTCTGAAAACAAATGCAAAAAGTAAAATAACTAGGTTAAAAGAGAGAACACCCCCTTGAGTTGGTTTAGATGCAGCAAATAACAATTTGCACCCACAAGTCACTGCAGTACGCATCCTGAACTAAACAGTAACCAACTGTATCAGGAGGCGGATCAAGTGACATCTACTGCACATTTGCATAAATTTAACCTCAACTTTGCTCTTTATTCAAATGGCCTGAAATACTGAAAATGAATGACAAATTGCTGCAAATCAAATCATTCTTCAGGGAATTATTCCAGCTCTGTTCTGAATGTCCTCAACCAATGCTTTTGGTAGAAATTTAGGTCAGGACGTGGCAACTGAAGAATTTCTTACTTCCAAGATAAAATCTGCAGATTTTGTCTGTATTTGGCATCATCTGCTTACTTTCTTATCCTGTCAAGAGCCCAAGTGTCAGCTGCTGAGAAATTTAGGACGCTGTCATCCCGTGTGGAGGAAGCGCTTGATCTTGAGAGCCGTGCACCTTGTACCTAATGAGGGTGTTGACTGAGCTCCATAAACCCTTTAAAACATTTGGATACTCGGCTCCTGACTTGTGCCTTCTCATAAAACTATCCTTATGTCCTTTAAAAAGCACATTTTGGTCCAATGTGAATTGCTAATATGTCCTGTATCCCTTTCCCATATAGTACTTACTAGAAATATGAGGTTTCCTGAATTTCTACATTTATTTAAATTTCATTATTGTCCACAAATTCTGATAAGTCTAACCTAACTAGTGTGGAACAAAATGTTTAAATAATAACTTTTATTTACAGCATCCTGGTTGAAAGTGTTAGTTGATTTTCATTCAGTCTGAAATTTGATATATTTTCACATACATTCACACAGAATGTACAGCAAGTATTGATCTGTTGATGTTTGTAAATGAGTAAAAATTAAAGGAATAGTTCACTCAAAAATTAAATTTTGCATAATCACCCTGAGGACATCCAAGATGTAGATAAGTTTGTTTCAGATTAAATTTGGGGAAATTTAACGTTACATCACTTGCTCACCAGTGGATCCTCTGCAGTGAATGGGTGCCGTCAGAATGAGAGTCCAAACAGCTGATAAAAACCTCACAATAATCCACATGACTCCAGTCCATAAATTAACATCTTGTGAAGTAAAAATCTTTGTATTTGTAGGAAACAAACACATCATTAAGGCTTTTTGATTTAAAACAGTCCTCTACGATATTGATTTCTCCAAAGAAATCAGGAGAGAAATATACACAGATAAAAGAGTTCTAAACAAATGTGTAGGTGTATTTTGGTGTTAGATTTTAAACTTGTATTTTGGCCGGAAGTTTAAAGTTAAAAAGCCTTCATTCAAATCTAAAGCCTTCTCCAAATCTGTTCTGATCTCATCTACATCTTTGGGTGGCCTGAGGGTGAGTACATTTTCAGCAGATTTACATTTTTAGGTGAACTATTCCATTAAACTATTCCATTTGCACATTTTTCTTTCTTTGCTTAAGCTTTTTCTTTAAAACAACTTTTTACAGCAACAAATAGAGCATTTTGAAAGAGGGTGGTGAGATAGTTTACCAGCTAGAGCCAGGGGTTGGCTTTCACCCAGTTAATCATCCTGAATCAATCTTTTTATTGTGTCTGGTCCTATAGAGCGACTCTGTAGCGTGTTACTGTGATCAAGCCTGGTGCTCAGGTAGCTCCATGTGAAAACCAGGTGCACATCAAACCTCTGAGAAAATATCACATGTTGTATACTACAAGGCTATGACTGATAAATTGTATATTTTTAAAAAGATATCACTAAAAATGTTTATTAAAATCTTTTGGTCGGGGGGGATTTGTGCTTTAAAATGATCTGGTGGATTATGTTTGTGTTTGCCTCTTAGAATTCATGTTTTCTGTACCGCATGTCATAAGAGATTCATATGTTTCTGTGCAGATATCTATAAAGAGCTTTTATCAGGAGTATATCTCAGATGTTCAACACTAATATTTATGTTTCTATTAACTTCGTTCAGTTTTGAATCACAAAACTAGTTTTGAATTATAAGAATCTACATATCTGTTCTTTTTTTTTCAAGGCATTATTGGAATGATGTCATTATGTGCTTAGACACAGAAATAACTGAAAAGCAGCAAAAAATGTATTTATACATCTATTTATTCATACAGAGTAGGAGAATGCAAAGCTTTATTGTATAGTTTGCACAGCTGTTTATTCATTGAGATGCGCTGATCAATTACAGTCTTTTCTTTGTGCACACCTGCTCTGACATGTTGATGGGACCGTTCAATTCACGTACGCTCCTCAACCACGCACCACGTCAGCCAGAAACTGTACATTTGCTAGGTTAAATTAGTAGGTAGTGACATATTTGTTTCTGAGAACATAGCGACACATTTAATCCCAGCAAGGGGCCGTATTCTGACTGTGAAGTTGTGAAACTGCACTACATTTTTGTGAAAATGCATCATAAACTCCATCCTTGAGTCCATGCTTTTAGTCTAACATGAACTTCTTGACTTCAGTTTCAAACTCCCCGAAGTTCATTAAAAAAAAAAAAAAGGCTAAAGGTATCTGTCTGAAAAGAAAATGATGATTTTCATGTTTAATTTCTCAAAATATGGCCTTGTGATTGTTAAAGCAATGGTCCCATCTAATAGGTTTTTACAATCTATATTTGTATTGAGCACTATTATGGAGTTTTATATAGTGTAAAGACACTTGATACATTCAAATTCATATCCTGTATATGCAATGTCACTTAATCATATCTCAACAATCATTAAACGTTTGGAAACTAGAATAGAAATTTTGTGTGTGTGTTTGTGTTTCAGTACCAGTGGGCTTAAATATCACAATGGCATTAAAGACAGTAATCAGCAGGCTGTTACATAATATAGAAAAATCTATTGTTCGGCTAGACGTTCTCAAATACTATTGACTGGATCTGTTAAATGTGACTGGCATATTGATTAAACTTGACATTCACATGTTGATTCACAAATCAATACTAATTATAAACATTATAATCATTAACAACTCCATTTATCAAAAGCACAGTTAGAAGTGACGTCAGCTGGAGTTGCATCCATGTTTCACATATGAGAAAATGTTGAAGAAAAATTATGACAAATATAAATATATATCAGATCATATTTTAAATAAAAAGTTTTTTTGGTTTTTGGTCAGTAAGATTTTCTTTAAATATATAGTAATACGAAAAGTTCATGCAAATTAAAAGCAAAACAGATAAAGCAACAGATAAAAACATTTACTAAATTCTCAAATAAATTATATTTAATGATTGAATGTATGATCAAATAAATATTGTCTCAAACAATATTTCACAAAAAATAAAAATAAAACGACTGACGTCAAACTTTTGACCTTTAGAACTATTTTCTTACCCACATGTAATAAATATAAAACAGTATATATATATGTACATCTCTGACCTCATATCAGTTCAGTTCTATATTAAATACATTGTGGAAGATTTTTTTGTTGCTGCGGTTGTCTCATACCTAACAACACTTCTCAATCATGGTAAAATCATAGTAAGACACAGTCTCTCATGGCTTAACCCCCAAACATCCCCTATACCTGAATGTTCCTCTCAAACAGGACCTTGTGTTCTTCCAGCATCCTCCCTTTGTTTCGGCTGAAAGCTTCAGTGCTGCTCTCCAGGGTCCTGAATTGCTGCTTTCACACCGGATGCTCTCACTCTTCAAAGCAACCACAGACAATGACAGTCCATGCACTCTGGGATGCTCATGAATGCCAATGAATATGAGCTCCTGTAATGATTTCAACAATCAGATATTTTGAAAACCTTATGTTAACAGTTCAGATTTTTTCTGACTACATCATTTGTATTAATGTAACCATTTAAAGAGAGAGAGAGAGAGAGAGAAAATTATCGGAAGTTCATTTACTCACCCTCAAGTCATTCCAAAATCATGACTTTTATTCTTCTGCTTATCACAAAAGGTGAAGTTTTGATCAAGATCAGTCTTTTCTCAAATATAAAAAGCGAATGAGGACCGGTGCTGTAAAGTTCCAAAATAACAAAAACCTTCAATAAAGCATCATAAACATACCTTAAATACTTGTACTCTACATTCTGAAGTCATACAACAGCTTTTTGTGAAGCACAGATCATGATTTAAGATACTATTCAATGAAAATTATGAGTCAAAAAATCTGCTATGATCTTCAGAAGAAAACAATATTTATATATTTATTTCAAAACACAAATACTGTTGATTTCCAAACACACACACAACAAAACCATATGTCATCTGACACTCATTTGGCTTCATAATAATTTATGCAAAAGATAAGTTCTGAAAGAGCTTAACAATTTTGAGATGACAGATTTCCACTCACTCAGTTCTTCTTTAACACGAAAATATGGATAAAGCAATAAAAGACAAATCAACGACTTGTCAAGCTATCATTTACAAATGAATGAACATATAAAGTGTGTTATCTCACTCTGCATCAGCTTTAGGATAAGTTAGTGGAAGGTCAGTGGGTAGCAAAATAAAAGCAGTCCGATTGAATAAATGACAAAGCACCATTGTCTGAAACTTCAGAGATGATTATGAATAGATGCGGTGTTCAAACTTCACAGTTCCTGATTAGAAAAACATTTGCAATAGACATAAATGAAACATTATCTTCCGTATGAAATAAGCACAGTTTTCTCTCATTATGGGTAAATTATCGCTCATGTCAGACCTCTATCTAGTCATATCTAGACTAGCATGTCTAATGTCCCGTTCACACCAAGAACGATTACTATATGGTGGTTTTAAAAGTTTAAAATCAGACCACAGCAATAATAATGATGCCGTGGAAAATATCATTGGGATCGATTTTAGGGCATTTTTTTCCAGCGGATAAACCATAAAAATAAATAAAAAACCAAACCGACTGTAAAGCATGCGCTCCAAATAACGTTATACATCCTGCTGTTTGGACATGTCTAGTTCACACGATAACTTAACTTTAATTAACAATTCGGTTTTTAACTGAGAAACTATATTTAGAACCTCTTTCAGAACAATTATTTCCAGTTAATGAATGTTAAAACAATGACGGCCCATTGCAATCGATCCGACATTGTAGAGCTCGTGTATTTTAAGTGGTATACCACATTACTGCAGTGCACGCTTATAATAAACAGAACGTTCCTGGATGCTAATATTGTTATTTTTGTGAATGGGCCTTAAAAGAATAGCGATTTTTCCAGATGAACGATAAATACATTTACAGATATTCCAATTCAATGCAACTTTTTTTTCACAGAACATCACTGCAGTGCTTAGAATAAACACAACGTTACTCTTTGTTGATGTGGAGTTATAGATATATATTGTTATAGTTATAATTTCCATTCTTGGTGTAAGGATATGTTCTATGCATGCAAATAAATTACTGTTCTGTTTAAAATAATTTCATCATTTTTCCAAATAAAATAAAAATTTACCAAAAGAATCATTAAGAGAACCATTAGGAAAAAATTATCATGATTCTCATCCCTAATAACTGCATTAATAATACATTTGACTACAGGACATAAAAGCCCAATCATTTCTCACTCCTGACTGCTGAATATTCCTACTTCCTTAAGAAACAGGCATATTTTTAGAGTTTGATCCATTTGAGTCCATAAGTAGGTGGTGTACCACTTTCTAGGGAGAGATAAAATAATTACAGAAGTTGGACAAGAACTTTAGAAAAAACTTTGATGGATGAGGCTGTCTGGCTGATGCAAATGAGAGGTTGAGAGACAGAGACAATCCATTCAGGCGAGAATATTCCAGTTTGCTATTGTATTCCTCGTTTATCCTTTGCTCAGCGTGTTTGGCCCCAGGGTCCAAAGTCCCAGCGTCTGGATTTTTAATGAGTGTCTCCTCACAACCACCAGACTGACAGGAACAGTGTCCCTGTTACATCGTCGTCTCTTCCCATTCCAGCTCTACATCACCTGAGAGAACAAACATGACAAAATACATTTCCACCAAGACAAAACAGAAGAATGACAGAGATCTTTAACCACCAGCCTTCACTGCACAAGTCATTGAATGTAGGCTGTATTTTACCCTCCATTGCATCCAATGAGTCCATCTTCTCCAGAGCAGAGTAATTTACAAACCATATGGACTGACTGTTTCCTTTTGCAGACAGCAGATCCAGAGTGCTTTGATGCAGAAACATGTACTGAGCCTGAGAGAGAGAGGCAGAAACAAACATCTGAACAAGAGAACATGATCATCTCACACAAGTCTACAGAGACTGAACTATTTTTGCAATATATTCAGTTTTTAAATAGGTTTACCAGGTTTTGCACCATGCACATCCTCTCACTGCGTAGCTCTGCGACCAGGCCATATATATCCACAAAATCATGATCCCTCACATGTTGAATGAGATGATCCAGGGCTATAAACACTCCAGTCCTGCCCACACCAGCACTGCACATACACACATTACATACATGTGTATTACATTTACATTTTTGTAAAACTAAGACCATGAAGGACAATGTGTCACTTGAAATAAATCCTAACACATACTGTATCATAAATCTTATTATGTACTGAAAACTGGGAAAAAATTATAAAAACTACATATAGAGCAACTAATAAAAATTATATTATATAAACTATAGTAGTATCTTAATAAAATAACACTGGCTAGTGAAATTGAAGCTTGTAAAATAAAATAAAAAAAATATATAGTAATTGTGAGAGTTTAAAATACAAAATATGAGAGACGAGTATAGAAATTGAGAGAATTCTAAGAAATAAAGTTGCAATTATGAGATATAAATTAGTCTGCAAGATATAAAATCAATTAGCTAGAGGCCTTATTGAGAGATATAAAGTATCAGTAGTGAGATATAAAGTCACATTGTAAAATACACAAATGCAACAAAAAAAGTCACAGTTGTGTGATATGAAGGTGCAATTAGCTTTTTCTTTCAACTTTGAATCAAAAAATGGATCCGATGCAGCTCAGACTCAAACATAAAGATGCACCAGTGGCTCACTGTAGAGAAAAGCCTGAAGACGTCCTGTTAATCTAATGGGCAGATATACTCACCTGCAGTGGACCACGATGGTTGTGTTGTCATGGCCTCTGTGTGAGCGAACCGCTTTGACAAACTGAATGAGTGTAGAGCTGGACTCCGGAACGCCGTGTTCTGGCCATGAGGTGTAGTTAAAATGATGAACAATCATGTAGCTTCCGTGCTGGAGAGAGAAAGAAAGAGAGGAAGGGCTAAATGTGTCCTTGGGGACTAATTATCTATTCATCTAACCACCCACATCTGTGTGTGTTATTGTGGTTTTTGGACTCGTATAAGACCACTGGTATTCTCAAGTATGCACAACTGACTTGTCACTGGACAAGTAAATGTGACTAGCTAGCAATAAACTTGAAAAGTTTTACCCTCTCCACTCTTAGCGCCCGGACCGTCCAATCAGGATGCACATCTTCTGTGAGTTTAGTGATTATGATATCAGCAAAAACAGTGACGGGTTTATTGTCCTCTGGCCAGTACTGATGACAGCGGATCTGAAACATACAGCCACATTACATTCATTATGATGCATACATTTCAACAAATCACTGTCAGATATTTAATGAATTGTATTTACGTTTCATTGTAATCCTTTAAAAGATGCTTTTATCCAAAGCGAATTACAAATGAGGACAATGGAAGCAATCAGAGTACATATTACACATACTCTTAAGTGTAAAAAAGTGTCAAAAGTTGAAATAAATAATGTAAAATTAATAAATAACCAAAATAAATAAATACAAATTAAATTAATTCAGAAATATAAAATTTCATATTATTACTGTTTTATTTTACTTTTTAAAGCCTGGCTGGAAATCACATTTATTATTATAATATATTATATATATTACAATATATTATTATATTTAAAGCCACAAATTTTACATTTATCTTTAAGTTCACACATGAAACAACATTGTAATGGTGGGTAGAAACTTTATAGAAAGTAAGTATTTTTTATATATTTAGAATATTTATCTATTTATATTTATCTGAAATAGTCTTATACATTAAATAAAAAAATACAAAAAGTATTTTTTATCTGTATAAATGGGTATATATACTTTTAACATATTAAATCCATTTTCACAGTTTAAAATATAAATATCATAAATATATCTGCTTTTATATTTTATGAATGAAGTGACTCATAAAGACATTATGATATTTGATATGGTATGATATTTATGAGTCCATGGCATCAAAACTAGAGAAAAAAGCTGCTCTTTGTGGGATGACATTGATTCTTCTACGACATCAGACTGGTAAACCTTAGAACACATTTTTAAGATTATATACAGTCAAACCAAAATGTATTCAGACACCTTCAGCTTTTCTAGCATTATCACAGTTTATTTGCTATAGTTTAGAAAATGGTAATAAAATATGACAAGAACTTAAACTTAGTTCTTAAATTTAGAGTTAAACTGTTTCAGAACAAATTAATCTGGATAATGTGATATTGATATTAACTGTATGGCTCAGCGTTACCATCTGGGCAGAACTATTGTTCCAGCCACCAAAGACAGATTCGCAAACAACCTGCCTGGTTTATCTCAACTGCTATTTGTACCCAAAAATACACATGAACTAGACGCAAATGACTGGCAACATGTGAACTATTTTCTCTAATACATTAGAAGCTGTTGCCCCCATCAAATTGAAAAAGGTTAGAGAAAAATGTACAGTGCAATGGTATAACAGTAATACACACTCTCTCAAGAAAGAAACTCTTGGTCTTGAACGCAAATGGAGAAAAACTAACTTGGAGGTCTTTAAAATTGCGTGGAAAAACAGTATGTCCAGCTATAGACAGGCTCTAAAAACTGCCAGGGCAGAGTGTATCCACAAACTCATTGAAAACAACCAAAACAATCCAAGGTTTTTATTTAGCACAGTGGCTAAGTTAACAAATTACCAGACGCCACCTGATTCAAATATTCCATCAACGTTTAATAGTAATGACTTTATGAATTTCTTCACTGATAAAATAGATAACATTAAAAATACAATAGCGAATGTAGATTCTACAGCGTCTAACACTTCAGTTTCATCCATCGCACCCAAAGATAAACTTCAGTGCTTTACAACCATAGGACAGGAAGAGCTAAATAAACTTATCACTGCAGCTAAACCAACAACATGTTTTTTAGATCCTGTACCCACTAAATTACTGAAAGAGCTGTTACCTGTAGCCGAAGAACCGCTTCTCGATATTATTAACTCGTCGTTATCTTTAGGTCACGTCCCAAAACCATTCAAGCTGGCGGCTATTAAGCCTCTAATTAAGAAACCAAAACTAGATAGTGAACTGGCAAATTATAGGCCTATTTCAAATCTTCCATTTATGTCTAAAATTTTTGAAAAAGTTGTGTCTGCTCAATTGAGCTCTTTCCGGCAAAAAAAATATTTGTATAAAAGAATTTCAGTCAGGTTTCAGGCCCCACCATAGCACAGAAACTGCACTTGTTAAAATTACAAATGACCTGCTTCTTGCGTCAGATCAAGGCTGCATCTCATTTCTAGTCTTACTTGATCTTAGTGCTGCGTTTGACACCATAGATCATGACACACTCATAGATAGATTACAAAACTATACAGTTATTCAAGGGCAGGCTCTAAGATGGTTTAGATCCTACCCGTCTGATCGCTACCATTTTGTTTATTTAAATGGGGCGCCATCTCATTTTTCACCAGTAAAATATGGAGTGCCACAAGGATCTGTCCTAGGTCCCCTTCTATTTTCAGTTTTCAAAACAATATTTCCCATGTTACAAAAACTGCATTTTTCCATCTTAGAAACATTACCAAGCTACGAAACATGTTTCCTGTTTCTGATGCAGAAAAGCTAGTTCAACATGGTCAGGTCAAAGTGTGTGAATCATTGTTGGTCAATATTTACTTGTAGTCCACTGTATGAAGAATTTTTAGGTATAATATGTCAAGATTTTAAAAATGATATCTGGTCTGAATAATCTTTGGATTGGCTGTACAAACATTTATCTAATTGGCTACATTGTTTTGTTTGATCACACACATACACACCCGGCCCTTCTCAAAGCACTGGGTGAGCATGACGATGGTTTTGGTCCCCGTCTCCCAAATCATCCTCCAGAAGTCTGCGACGGTGCTAGGCAGAGGACCCTGAGTGGCTATAAACTCATTAGGACACAGATAGCCCTGAGACACAGAGACAAGACACAGAACCGGAGCTTAGGCCAATTCAATTAAAGTTGAGCCACAGTATAAAAGAGAGAGACAGCTGATATGTGGGCTGATCTGGAGCGCTTACGGAGACGAAGCTGGCATTGATGTAGTCAGACCCCGGCATTCCTGGCTCAGACAGTAACTTCACTCTGTTATTGTTATCTAAAAAAGTTAAAAGTATGTTTATACAAAGAAAGAAATAATTATCTCAGAAATTACAATTGTCATCATACCCTCATGTCGTTCAGAACCTTCATGACTTTCTCAGAACAAAAATAAACATTCTGAATAACAGAACTGCATTTTCCACATAATAGGCATATTGCACAAAAAATGCTTCTTGAGCAGCAAATCGGCACATTAGCATGATCTCTGAAGGATCATGTGATACTGATGACTGGAGTAATGATGCTGAAAATTCAGCTTTGCATCACAGGAATAAATTAAATTTTAAATTATATTTAAAAATAAAACTGGTATTTTAAATTGAAATATAATTTCATAATTTTTTTTTTTACTGTATTTTACTTTTGAATAATAGTTTAGCACACAAGTCATATGAGACACTTCTGAGGTGCTTTTATGTGCCTTTTGATTCTTAACAGACTGTTAACCTTCTGTAAAACCTCCCCTTTTGTGTTACACAGAACAAAGAAAGTCATACAGGTTTGAAACTACACGAGATCTAGTAAACAATGTCAGAATAAAAAAAAACTTTCATACAAGGCTTAATGTTTGTGAAGCGATTTTTGGAGCGATTCCACGGCAGGTCAGCGTCTGATGTGGCCAGATCCTGAAGCAGCTTCGGCAGCTCCTGAAACACACAGCAGAAAACGTCAATTATAAAACACACCAGGAAGAAAATCAATCAACCACAGAAAACATATTTAGCAAAGTCATACACCATTGAGCACATAACTCGTAACGAAGTGTTACTGAAACTCGTTTTACAGTTCACTAGTACTTTCTCTCTCACCCACCTACACAATTTAATGCAAAAACTTACAGCAAACTCCTCCTGAAACTTGGCATTGTCATTGGCACAAAGATCTTCCACATGCTGAAGAAATGATTTCTTACTGATTGGCCTGGAAATGTGTTAAAGAGAGATAAACAGAGCATGAAATATCCACAAAACCATAAATAATCATCATCGTCAGCACTGTAACCACTACAGCAAGCATTGTTTCTAAAGAACACCTCTTAAGAGCAGGTGGTTATGGGTAGTCATCTGTTTTGGGGACTCAAATATTTATTGAACAATAACAGACAAAGAAGAAGAAAAACAAGAAGATAATCTAAGAAAGGGAATAAAATATCAATCAATCATCAAGTCTTCTTCACTTACTTGAGAGATTTCCTGTAACTTAGCAGCCTGGAACATTAGACAGTAGAAAACTATTAGGAGATTGGCCTTGCACTGAAAAATTAGGTTACTTTTTCACATCCAGTGATAATAAATGACTCTATGTGGTTCACCACACTATCTAATTAGAGGAAGACACACAAACATAAATAATCGGAGAGTCATTCTATGTGATCTTTCAGGCACAAACACACAAAGCAGAGCAGAAGTACAAATCAGCATTATGAAACCGAACAGCCCCAAATTATAGCAAGGCAGATAATTTACTGTGGCATATTCATTCATAATAAAACACATTCAATGTCAGGCACTGACAGCACAACATGCAACTGGGAAAATAAAACCTTTAATCTTTAAAATGAAAGAAAACACTGATGCTACATATCACGTGGGATCATGCATCATCTAAACACCAACATCTCTGTCTACTTACTGGATGACAAAAATCTCCTTCCTTCTAAAGAAAAAGGAGGAATACCTGAGAACAGAGGATTGTGCAAGTGTTTGAATGGATTAGTGAGAGTGAATGAATGAAAGAATGAACGAGTGAGTGAGTCACTGAGTGAATTAGTGAGTGAGAGAGAGAGCAGAAGACAAAATCTCACATAGACTTGTGCTATAAAACAATTGATCGCAATTAATCGCATCCAAAATAAAAAAAATGGTTTACATAATATATATGAGTATACTGTGTATATTTATTATGTACTTACATATAAATACACATGCATGTATATATAAAAAAATATATATGTTAAGTTTATATATTTAATATATTTATATATAATATAAATGTATATACATGTAAATATTTTCAAAATATATACTTTATGTGTGTGTATTTATATATACAGTACATAATAAATATACACAGTACACATACATATATTATTTTGGATGTGATTAATCACGATTAATGGTTTGACAGCATATATACTCATATACAGTGTGTGTACAGTGTCTCACCGGTTAATCTTCTCCTCTTTGAGCTCCAGGTCAGCCACTGTAATGAGCTGATCCAGCTTGAACTTGGTCTCGATGATCTCTGCCTCACGTGGAGAGTACGTCCCACCTTCCTTCTGCCTGCGGTGGATCCTGGGATTGGAGAAAGTGAGTCTCGATTGCTAAACCAGTCGCTTTGTTTTGGGAAATACTATTTGATTATGTTGCTGTACTTCTATATACAACAACACTAAACTTACTTCACAGATCCGTATATAATCAGAATGAAAATCAAGGCCAGGAAAAATGACAGCAGGACCCCAAGAATGATCTGCTCGTCTCTGGTCAGCAGGCGGTCATCTGAAATCACAGTCAATATTTAAACCCAGCAGAAGCAGTACTTGTTCACAATAAAATGTGTTGTTCTACAAACCCAGCATTATAGAAGGTACATGTATAAGATCATAAGTACAGTCCATTTTTGAATAGTTTTAAAATAACTGTTTATGCTCACCAAGGCATCATTTTTTTGGTTGGTAAAAAAAGTAATATTGTGAAATGTAAAAAAAAAAGTCTTCCATTTGAATATATTTTAAAATGTAATTTATTCTTGTGATGCTAAGCTGAATTTTCAGCAGCATTACTCTAGTCTTCAGCATCCCATGATCCTTCAGAAATCATTCTAATATGATTTTTTGATGTTCAAGAAATATTTCTTATTAAAACAGATGCTGCTTCATTTATTTTTTTGCAAATCATGACAAATATGAAGTTATAAAGTTCTAAAAGAAAAAAACAATTTACTTGCAAATCGTTTGCAAGATTGCAAATGTCTTTACTGTCACCTTTGATCAATCGAATGTGTCCTAGCTAAATGAAAATATTAATAAAAATCTAACCCCAAAGTTTTGAGCAACAGTATACATGAAAAAGAAGAAAGGCTAAAATAAAAAGTTATTTTGGGGGAAACTAAATAATATAAAATCTCATACTAAAACTACAATTATATGTATTTTCGTATTTGATAAATAATTTAGAAATAGAAATAAGGAAAAAAGTATGAAAATCTGAGAGGGACTGAGGGAAAATGTGAGCAAGACATCACAGCTGGTCTCAGTGCATTAATACTGTAACAGCCCTTGTGTGCTACTTGCATCCATACCTGCGGTTCTGACCCTGTCTGAGTACTCGGAGTCTGTGTACTGCCCAAGGATGTTTGTTGCTCGAAATTTGAACCTACAACACAAAGATAAACTGGTTTAAAGACTCCTAGATTCAAATACAGTTTTTACATCACAGATTAGTTGTGTGTGTGCATTTGTCACTCACACATAATATGTTTTGGGTTTAAGGGGTCCGTTACAAAGTGTCTTGGCATCTTCAGACAGGCAGCTCTCATCATCTCCTATAATATACATATTAGTGTGTGTGCTCATGCGCTCTGCTTTCTCCGAGCACTCTGGGTTCGAAAAGCCTTCGTCAGTCAGGTATGGGGAAGTAGGGTAGAGGAAAACACTCTTCCAGTTGGACAGATTTCCGTAGTCCATCACTGCATCAACATCAGAACAACAATATAACAATAAACCTTCCTAATGTTTTGAAAGAAGTCTCATTCGGTCTATTTGAATATATTACATTTTCAGCAGAAATTAAAAATGATTTATGCTCGAGATAAATGTCTTATTCTTATAAGTGTTGTGCTATTTAATGAATAGTTCAAAAGAACAGCATATTTTTTCATATAATTTTTTTAAAGGGGGGGTGAAATGCTCGTTTTCACTCAATATCCTGTTGATCTTGAGTACCTATAGAGTAGTACTGCATCCTTCATAACTCCAAAAAGTCTTTAGTTTTATTATATTCATAAGAGAAAGATAGTCTGTACCGATTTTTCCCGGAAAAACACGACCGGCTGGAGGCGTGACGTGTGGGCGGAGCTAAAGAATACGAGCGCCAGTAGGCTTTTGCGTCGAGAGCGTTTGGAAGCTGTGACATTACCGTGAGGAAAAAAACATCCAAAACAAACCATGGCTAACAGTCGGATTCAGCCGTTTATTTATGATCCAGAATCAGATCCAGAGGCTGAAACTGAACGAGAGCAGCAGCAGCAACGACTCGCTCCAAGCGGGGCTCGAACCCAGGTCTCCGGCATGGGAGGGGACGCACTAACAAGAAGGCAGAGATATTTTAAGCAGTTTTACTCACCGCCTGCGGTTCCAACACACGATCGTGACCCTTTTTCGTTGGGACTGGATCATCCTTAAGAAATAAACGATACGCAAATCCGTCGTCAAACTGGGCCTTGTTTGTAAAACAAGCATCTTCGAAATGCAGGGAACAAACACAAACACTTGCACAACTCCGTTGATGCTCTGTAAAAATAAACTCCATCCACTGGTCCCTTAATGCTGTTTCTCTTTTGGTAATCTGTGCAGGGTTGTCTTGCCCTGGCAACCAAAAACACACTTCTTTTGTGACATTTCGCGACGCTCTCGCTCTGATCAGTGAAGTCTGTTGTGTTCTCAGTGCTCTGCTATACGGGAGCGCACGCTCTTCCGGCAGAAGTGCCTCAGGACCCATATAAGGACATTCCGCTCCATCTAACGTCACACAGAGCCATACTCGAAAAGAACTTTCCGAAACTTGTGACAAACTGGAAGTAGTATTTTTGGAACAGAAATACTCCTTCAAACGTACAACTTAATTTTTGAAACTTTGTCCATGTTTAGCATGGGAATCCAACTCTTTAACAGTGTAAAAAACTCAGTATGAATGAAATAGCATTTCACCCCCCCTTTAACATTCTAAATGTCTTAACTATCACCTTTGATCAATTTAATGCATTCTTGCAGAATAAAAGTATTAATACCTTTAAAACGATCTCCTTAAAATGTCATTTTTTAATACCTGCTGGTTCAGAAACAATGACCTGGACTTTTTGGATTGGTCCATGGTCATCTTTAAAGAAACATTCTGGCATCTCAATGGTGATAGTCTTGGAGGTAGAGATGATGACACCTGCGTTGTTCAGAGCAGCCCGTGGCCTCTTCAACGGTTTGGGTGGTGCTAAATAAACCCATCAGAATCTTAAAATGACAGTCACTTCAGCAAAGTAGTACAGCTGGCTTTCAGAGCCGCCTTCGGTTTTCTCATACCTTTCACACCTGTAGTGACCTGAACCTCTGAACTTGGTCCAAAACCGGCTCCATTCACAGCTGCAATCTGCAACAATCACAAAACAAATGCATTTGGCCTAACTGTGTAAGTCAATAAACAACTTCAAGTACCATTCTGTGCAGGTGAAGCTTTAGTTTTAAAACCAAAGGAATGAAAACATGATTTAAAAGACTGATGCAAACATTGCTTTCCATTTTTGGAATGCCTTCTCTGTTGTTACCTAGATACGGTTTTAAATAGTTGCTGCTATTGCTCACAGTGGTATCGGATGATGCAAACGTACCACAGCTCAGTACAATCTCAGAAAAAAGTTGAAAAGCTGTATTTGCGGCGCTACCCTTTCAAAATGTACTAATATGTACTTTTAAAAACCTAATATGTACCTTTAAATTACTAATATGTACTATTTAGAGCTTTTGCACCTCAGGGTACTACCCCAGTGACAGCTTTGTACCTTTTTTTCTGTGAGTATATGAACAATAAAGAGACCTGTGCATGTAGGGGAAGAGGCTGGAGATGCACTTTAGACCAAACAATCAAATCAAGGGAAAACAAATGCCCCTAAAATGTTTAGGTTTTAGTTTCCTACCCTTATGCTGTAATTGAATCCACCCTTCAATCCATCTATAATGGCTGTCATGGTGTTATTAGGGTTGCTGATCACAGGTAGCATGTTAATGTAGAAGTCCAGTTGTCCGTTTCGATAGATAGCGACGCGGTAGGCACTGATGTTTCCGTTCGGCTCATCCGGTGGAGAGAATGTTACATAAACACGTGTCACTTCCTCTGGGATCACCGTCAATGTCAAGTTTTTGGGAGGATCTTTGGGCTCTGGGAAAACATGACCATGAATGTCACAAATAAGTTATGCATGCGTGCACTCAATGGATATCAGATAATCAAGCATGCACAAACGTCCTCACCAATCTCCAGGGTTCTGACGAGAACGGGTTCAGATGCTTTGCCGTCTGTGCGAGCGTTGGAAAGCTGCCCCGTGAAGGCGGTGATGGTAATGGAGTACAGGGTAAATGCAGTCAGGTTCCCGACAAACACCTTCCTGGTCTCCTCTGAATGCCGCACTAGGCTTATGTTGTATCCCAAACCATCCAACTGAAAGAGGACAAAGAGAAATTAAAGAAGAATATTACAGAAAGTCAACATATGAACTCAGAAGTTTATGAACTCACATCAGTGATGTCAATGATGTATGAGGTGGGTCCTGTGATGACTGATGGTTCGTCCCACTCAATATTTAACTGAGTGGGAGAAGCAGACACTGATATGTTACCAGGGGGGGCATCAGGGTCTAAGACACAAAGATAGAGAGGGTAAGAAAAAAGTAAGGTTTGCTATAAATTTACAGTATGACAACCCAAGGGAAAATGATGTAGCTCAAAAGCTAAGGAGACTTAATAAATGTTTGCTCTGAGCTGCACTTCTCATATTGCTCCCACGTAGACCGAAGAACAGTCTCTGCAAAAAGCAAATGCTCAAAATGGGATGGAAAAAAATGATAATCTTGAGGGTCCTTGAATCAAAGCTAATGGATTGGGCAGCATTTTCATTAATTGATTTTCAGTATGGAACTAAAATTGTGAGAATGCATCTCTGATTCACAAGATCCTTGAACACTGCAGAGGTTTCATAGCAGTGTCAAACAGAACTGAAAGACAAATGTTCCAAACATTTTTTAGCTTTAGCTTTAGCTTGCTCTTATTTCTCTCCTGTTGGATTCTCTTATTCTACAAACCATAGACAAATTTTGTAAAAAAAAAAAAAATAATTGTTTACAACATAATATTTATATAAATGAATCAATTCATAAATATATATTTATATAATAGTTTTTTTATTTTCTATGAATTTTGTATTTTCAATATTTGATATTTTCAATATTCAATATTTATATTACAGATTTATATTGCTTTTTTATATATTTACTTTTTTATTCATTTAAATACGTTTTTGGAATATATAAATAAAAAAGTTACAAAATGACAAATTAACAAATATGAATGATTTATATTAAAATCTGACATTCTGAAACTTGAGAGAGTAGATATGTGGGACTAGACTCTTTTTCTCATGGGAAACATCTCACAAATGGGCAACTCAAGCAAGAGTGTCTAGGATAAACATACGAGACATTAAAGAGATCTCATCTCAAGAGGAATATTTTTATGCATGTGTAACATACTTCCTGCGAGTGTCTGTGTGTGGATCCAGTTGGAGGGTTCTCCGGCTCCAGCCCCGGTGAACGCCACCAGTCTGATACTGTAATCTCTATATTTCAGCAGATGGGAAAGTGTGACTCCACTGGTTTCTCCTTCAACCCACACCTCAAACTCTCTCTCCACACAGGACTCCATGTGTTGCTCTGGCACACAATTTCTTGCCAATTGCTGAATCTCTACATTATAACCCTGCAACAGACCAGGAACGTGGACGGGACGCTGCCAGCTCACAGACACACTGTCAGAGCTAACATCCGTTATGTTCAGTGACTGGGGCGGACCAGGAACTGCAGTAAGAAAAAGAAACAATCATGTCTGTACCACAAATGGAGCAGAAAATTGAGCATTACTGTACATTACTTGCTCACCAATGGATCCTTTCCAGTGAATGGGTGCCATCAGAATGAGAGCCCAAAAATCTGATTAAAACATCACAATAATCCACACCACTCCAGTCCATCAAGTATTGTCTTAAAAAGTGTATTAGGAGATTGTTTTACTTTATAACCATGTTTTTCAGCTAAAATATGAGTCCCTAATATTGCCTTCTAAAGTGAAAAAATTATCTTGCCTGAATCAAGAGAAAAATATGCACAGATCAAGCACGGGTTACAAGTGAAAACTGTTCTAAACAAATAAGTTGGTGGATTTTGATGTGAGAGGACAACAGGGCATGGACCTTTTCACTTGAAGGAAGCATTGTTATGGATTATGGACTCTATGGGTATTTTGGCTGGAGTTAAAGTTAAAATATCTTAATTGTGGATTATTTCTCACAAATGAGAAGCTTTTTGCTTCACAAGACATTAATTGATGGACTGGAGAAGTGTGGATTACTAGCAGATTATTGTGATGTTTTTATCAGCTGTTTGGACTCTCACTCTGACGGCACCCATTCACTGCAGAGGATCCATTGGTGAGAAAGTGATGTAATGCTACATTTCTCCAGATCTGTTTAAATGAAGAAACAAACTCATCTACATCTTGGATGGCTTGAGGGTGAGTCAATTTTCATTTTTGGGTGAACTATCTCTTTAAGACATCATACCTGACTCTGGTGGAGTGTGTGCAGTACAGTTGGCTTCGTCCCCTATTCCGGCTGAATTAACTGCAGCTACGCTGATGACATAGAAAATGTTTGGTGACAGGCCGATGAAAGTGTGTGCCACTGTGTGTGTGAGCACGAGAGGATGAGCCTCCTCCTCTAGATCTCCAGAGCGAATGATGTAGTACAGAATCTCTCCGTTGGGATGAATCGGAAGCTCCCATTTCATGTAGACTGAATTCCAATCCAATCCAGAGCAGGTCAAATTCCCAACGGCATCTGACACTGAAACATATACACCAACACCACATATATATATCTTAGTGAGACTCTGTATAAGACTGTATACATATAAATATTTTTTCTATTTGAATAGCTTTTAAATTTGAAATATCAATCAAATTCACATTTTAAAGCCAATATTAAAGATTTAAAACCTAACGTTTAACAAAAGTTTAAACTTTTTAAACAGGTTTCACATTGACAATAATAAGAATTGAGTCTTCTTGAGCAGCAAATGAGCATATTACCTGATTCATTGGTGGTGAATATGACAGGTTGGCTGTACTGATCTCCATTTCCTGCTCTAGTGAACGCGCACACGCTGATATTATATGAATTATGAGGTCTAAAGCCACTCAGTTCTGCTTGTGTGGATGCATCTGATGAGTTCTTGGGTAAACAGAGGCATATGAAGTTTAATTTACATGCAGAGAAAAATGTGAGAACATAATCAAACATACTAAAAGGACATATGGGAGTATTACCTGATATCTGAAAGTGTATGTGTTTAGTTCGAGTATTCGGAAACCATAGTGCTGGATGATTCCATTTGGCTCTGGACTTGGTTCCCAATGAAGCCACACTGAATTCACAGTGTGGTTAAAAATACTCAGATTGTGTGGTGGAGACATTGGGACTGGACACACAAAAAAGCACTTAAGACATTAGACACATTAAGTCTGCACATTTATAGTTGTATGAATTTACAAAGTAGGATATTCAAATTTGAAATTAGGACTTCAGATTTCAAATTACAATTTTGAAATGTCAAACTTTATTTATTATATTTTTAAGGCAAGACTTAACATTTAAGGAATTACCATTTTAGGATCATTGCCCTTATAGAGAGATCATTAGTTGTCATTAAAATAATAATAACAATAATAATAATTTTGTTTTATACAAAAGTTCAATTTTTTTTTTTAAATAAAAAGCTTATAACAAAAATGTTTTACTTTAAATTAACATTTTTACATTTCAAATGTCAGACAAATGTCAAATTCAAATTTTTTAACAAAAGTTTACATTTTTGAAGATCAAACATCAGACCTCAAAAAAATAAATATCAAACAAACTCCAAATTCAAATTTTAAAAGATAAGATTTAAAGTTGAACAAAAGTTTACATTTTCAAAGGTAAAACAAAAGACTTTTTTAAAAAAAAAATTGAAATATTGAAATATCAAACAGATTCCACATTCAAATTTGAATTAAATATTTACATTTCAAACAGATTTCCTCTAGAAAAACAATAAAGATGCATCTCTGACCTGCTTCATCAGTCTGCAGCGGAATAATCACGGAGGGACCGGCATTTATGCGTGTGACCGCAGCGATGGAGAGATTGTAAGGTGTAAATGGAGTGAGCTCTGAGAGCATTAGGTGTGTTTCTACAGTGGTGTAGGTTTTGTTGACGTTCCCAGGACCTTGTAAAACTGCAGTATAATTTATGATCTCGCCATTGGCCTCGACTGGGGGGAACCATGACACATAGATGGAAGTGCTGGAGAGATTGCTACTAGCTCCGGGCAATGGTGGAGAACTTGGGACTGTCAGTACACAACACACAATAGTTCTCAATCAGTAAATATGATTTATATACATGTGCATGTAAAAAAACAGGAAATGATGCCTACCATCTTCATCTGTTCGCAGGGGTAGCATTGCAGTGTGGTTTAAAGCCGATCCAGCACTAGTTGCTGGGGTGACTTTTATGATGTAGGGAAAATACTTCCTGAGCTTGGTAAAGAGGTAGATGTTGTCTGTGGTAGTTGCGGTAATGGTGGTGTTGACTGTGCGGTTGATGGACGGGTGGGTCGTACCCGCCTCTTGGAGGCTCAGCTGATAGAAGACTCTGCCATTGGGCTCCAGAGGAGGGTCCCAGCTGATCACAACAGCCGTAGAGCTATAGATCATAGCAGTGAGGTTGTGGACGGGACCACTCGGCACTGCACGGGGGGAGGATGTAGAAGAGATACAATTATTTATGTGTGAAGAACGGCTAACAGTTACACTTTAGAACTGGGAACAAATCATTGCAGTCTAAGTAATGAAACCAACATCTAATAAAATGTTGGTTCAAGTGGTTCAAGAAATGGAATGAGGCTTTGTTCCCCAATCTAAAGTAACACAATTAGGGTTTATCTCATGAAAACTTGCAATATCAGGACATATTTCACCTAGCCCATTAAAGGACAATTAAAAAGTTTTCATAAAGGTCATAAATAAAAAAAAAGTTCATAAAAGCCATTAAGGTAAACAAGTAAATGAACTTATTTATCTATGATTATAATGATAAAAAAATTAAATATATTTTAAAATCTTAAAATCGTGAAATATGATCCAGAAATTGAGATTCACCCATTAGATGTACAAAGAACTATCCATTTAATTAATACATTTCATTAATTAATTTATGCTTAAATAAAGCATAAATGGCACACTGCAGCACCAAACCAGTCAACAATTATAATGATTAAAAGCAGTGAAGATAAATGATCTATCTTAAACCAAGAGATTCAAATATTCATTAAAATACAAAAGCACACATACAACACACACATGGACATGATATTCAGCAATTACACACATCTGTGAATCTGCAATTACACACATCTGTGAATCTGTGGAAATTAAAAAGGTAAATAAACTCCGACACAGCGTCTGCAAAATCCAGAGTCAAGATCACAGATATAGAAAAGGAGAGAGAGGCAGAGAAAGACAGGCTGATTGTGTTAGTAAGAAAATCCGTCTGGAGCATGTTCTGTGTACGAGATATTGCTTTGGGCTGAAGTGAGCTGCTGAAGCTGGGTGATTCTCCAGTAACTGCAAACCGATCAGACACAATCACTCACAAAGAGCCAAACAGGACCATGGCATTTTTTATTCCTATAGAACACTTTCAAAATCTCAGACGCCAGGGGAGAAAAACCTTCGTCTGTCTCAGAAGGTCACCTCTGCACCGTTTTTCCCAAAATCACACAAAAATGGTTTGTTTTGACTCTGACATAAAACCTTAACACGTGCTTTAGATTCAGAAACCGGGTTAACTTATTCACATGAACATATAAAGTATGAAATAATTCACTTTAGTTTTCAACAAAAGCTCTTTCAAGCATAAAATAAGATATTTTAAAGAATTTAGGCATCAAATGTACTGTACTTCTCAAATGTTTCTTTTAAGAATCAGCTCAGATGTTACTTTTAAAGGAAGAAGGAGAGCAAATGAGCTGTTGACATTGAATAAAAGCATAGAGCTATAAAATAAAGTTATTTTTATCTAAATTTGTAACATTTTTGAGATACATGACATTACTGGACTCTTTTTCTCAGCACAAAGATATGAGAAGCAGGAGACAAAAAAAAGTCTCCAATTGGTCTCAAACAGGAAGTGTTACAATATTTCTTCAGTCAAATATATAACGTTACATAATGTACCAGAAACTTACAGCAATGTGCTGCTGTATTTTATATTTTCAACAAATCCTGTGAGAGGAAATGCAAGCTGGGATAGTCTAGAGACTGATAAATAAAAGGCTTTGAGATCAGACGCGCTCGGTCTCATGGTGAGGGCTCAACAATCCCAGTTTGCAGCTTGAAGGAAGTTGTCTCCTTTCACAAAATGTGCTGAATCTGTGCGGTGTGCATGCGTGTGGGTGTGTTTATGAGTTTCCGTGTGATTTTTTTGGAGCGTAATCTGTTGGAAAAGTGGTGCAGAGCTGCGTTTCTCCCCTGAGTGTGTGAGGAGACTGACCGTCCTCTAACGTAGTGAAGTTTAGATGGGGACTGAACACTTCCCCATCACCAACAGAAGTGCTGGAACTCATCCATACACTGTACTCATGTCCTGCCTTCAGATCAGACAACACCAACCAGTGCTCTGAACCAGGAACCGTCTACAGAGAGAGAAAGAGAACATGGTCATTCACTGCATTTCATTCTGAGTTTGGTCCAGCTATTCTTAGATTAAATCCTTTACAAAAAGTACTGTTGTGGTTTATCATTTACTTACCCTCCTCTTGTACTAAAACTGTATGATGTGTTTCTTTATTCTGTCGAATACAAGATAAAATATTTTGAGGAATATGGGTAACCGAACTGCTGACAGTAGCCACCGATTCAGTCTTTAGTATTTTTTTCCCAATTCTATGGAAGTCAATGGCTACCGTCAGTTATTTGGCTGACCACATTCTTTAAAATATTTTATTTTATGCTTAACAGAAGAAAGAATCTCAAACAGGTTTGGAACAACTTCAGGGTGAGTAAATGATGACAGAATTTAAATTTTAGTGTGAACTATTCCTTTAAATGTTACATGTCCAAAAACATGGTACATTTAGCTTTTTTTCTCTTATTTCTTTCTGATTTCTGCACAACTAATCAGGATTGTAAAACCTGCCAAAGATATTTTATCTAATGAGGATATTAACACAAGAAAAACGGTCTTAAAGGTAAAAATGTCTACAGTAAATTGCTTTAAATTTGGTGTGACAAGTTTCCAGTCGCAGCCAATATATTTAGTTAACAGCTAATTAAAAACTACATTTTTGCATTTAGATTATCAAATGTGACAGCAAAGACTTCATTTGAACTTCCTATTCATCAAGGAATCCTGAAAAAAAGTATCACAGTTTCCACAAAAAATATTAAAGGGGGGGTGAAATGCTCATTTTCACTCAATATCATGTTAATCTTGAGTACCTATAGCGTAGTACTACATCATTCAGAACTCCAAAAAGTCTTTAGTTTTATTATATTCATAAGAGAAAGATAGTCTGTACTGATTTTTCTCGGGAAAACACGACCGGCTGGAGGCGTGACGTGTGGGCGGAGCTAAAGAATCACGAGCGCCAGTAGGCTTTTGCGTTGAGAGCATGTGGAAGCTGTGACATTACCGTGAGGGAAAAACCATCATCCAAAACAAACCATGGCTAACAGTCAGATTCAGCCGTTTATTTATGATCCAGAATCAGATCCCGAGGCTGAAACTGAACGAGAGCAGCAGCAGCAACGACTCGCTCCGAGCGGGGCTCGAACCCGGGTCTCGAACCCGGGTCTCCGATGGGAGGCGGACGCACTAACAAGGAGGCAGAGATATTTGAAACAGTTTTACTCACCGCATGCGGTTCCAACACACGATTGTGACCCTTTTTCGTTGGGACTGCATTATCCTTAAGAAATAAACGATGTGCAAATCCGGCGTCAAACTGGGCCTCGTTTGTAAAACAAGCATCTTCAAAATGCAGGGAACAAACACAAACACTTGCACAACTCCGTTGATGCTCTGTAAAAATAAACTCCATCCACTGGTCCCTTAATGCTGTTTCTCTTTTGGTAATCTGTGCAGGGTTGTCTTGCCCTGGCAACCAAAAACAAACTCCTTTTGTGACATTTCGCGACACTCTCGCTTTGATCAGTGAAGTCTGTTGTGCTCTCAGTGCTCTGCTATACGGGAGCGTGCGCTCTTCTGGCAGAAGTGCCCTCAGGACCCATATAAGGAAATTCCGCTCCATCTAACGTCACACAGAGCCATCTTTGAAAAAAACTTCTCGAAACTTGTGACAAACCGGAAGGAGTATTTTTGGAACAGAAATACTCCTTCAAACATACAACTTAATTTTTGAAACTTTGTCCATGTTTAGCATGGGAATCCAACTCTTTAACAGTGTAAAAAACTCAGTATGAATGAAATAGCATTTCACCCCCCCTTTAAGCAGCACAACTGTTTTCAACATTTATAATAATAAAAAAATCAGCTTATTAGAATGATAATAATCCGAAAATCTGCATATCAGAATGATTTCGGAAGGATCATGTGACACTAAAGACTGGAGTAAAGATGCTGAAAATTCAGCTGCGCATCAAAGGAACAAATTATATTTGAAAATATATTTAAATAGAAAATAGAATACCATCATGTTTAGTGTCTTTAAAAAGATCAATACTCATCTGTTTGAGTGTATATACCTGCGTAAACTTTGTGTTGTTTTCTGTATTGTCGGTGTAGTAGATGGTATAGTATTGGATGATGCCGTTGGGTTGGTTTGGAGGACTCCAGCTGAGATGTACTGTAGTGGTGTTGAGGAGTGTGTATGATACATTCTGTGGAGGGTCAGAGGGGGCTGCAAAACAGAGAACGCATTT
Source organism: Carassius gibelio (assembly GCF_023724105.1). Classification (NCBI taxonomy): domain Eukaryota; kingdom Metazoa; phylum Chordata; class Actinopteri; order Cypriniformes; family Cyprinidae; genus Carassius; species Carassius gibelio. The sequence continues at coordinate 3,372,188 of NC_068413.1, read as the reverse complement.
ATCTTTATGACTGTGAGTGCAATGCTGTTTCATGATATTGTGGTTCTTTTTCAAAACTTAGTGAGCTGCATGACTCTTTAGGCTAAATGAAACCAAACCTTATATAACCTGAAAGAAGTGAAAAGTTCTGTTATTTTCTAACACTTTCAATACTGTTTTCAGAATGTTGGAGTCGGTAAGATTTTGAAAGAAGTCTCGTATAAATATGAGCAGTTGATCACAATTTCAGATAACTGTTTTTTATTTGACTGTATTTTAGGATGTAATTTCTTACTTTAATGTAATGTATTTAAATCTGATATTTCCGTCAGAGTATATTGTAGGATACTTAAGAAGTGTAACGGAGTTAAAAAGAACATTAATTATGATATTAATGAATGTTGAATTCAATGAAATTAGAGGGTAAATTTAAATCTAAAGGTATTACATGAACACATAAGGGAACACATGATAGACTGATAGCCTGAATGCACTGTAAGTCACTTTGGATAAAAGCATCTGCTAAATGCATACATTTAATTTAATTAAATTTTTAATTTATTTCGATGACCCCTAGTGGTTAATGCATTGCAGACATTCTTTATTTTGTCCGTGCATACTTACCGTAGTTCAGAAGAAAATGGTTCACACTGCTGCGGGTTAGCGTGTTTCTCTTCTCGCCTGTTTATGGTGTTTTAAAAAAGTGATAAAAGTGTGTTTAATAAGAGTTTTTCAGATGTAAACGTTGGTAGTGATTATATCAACAAATGTGCAGTGAGTTGGATGGGTTTATATGTCCGATGGATATTTTGTTGATTACTTAACATCACTCCATTGGCTCCCAGTCCATTTCAGAATTCAGTTTAATATTATTTTGTTTGTTTTTAAAGCTCTTAATGATCAAGCCCCCTCTTATTTAAAAGATCTTATTGTCCCACATTCATCTAGTAGATCCTTAAGGTCTGCTGATCAGTATCTTTTATATGTCCCTTGATCACGTTTAAAAACTATTATCATCTATGATCATTTTTAAAAAGAGGCTTAAAACATATCTTTTCTCCCAGGCGTTTTAATCTAATATTAGTACTGTGTTTTTTAGTATATTGTCTTCCATGTTGTTTTATTATTATTTAATATTTTTTTTTAATACTCTGTTCAGCACTTTGGTTACTTACTTACTTCTCGTTGTGCCTTGTTACTCATGCGATGAAATGAACGTGCTACTGCTGATGCAACATCAGATAGTTTAATGGAATACACACAGTTATCCTCATTGTGTGGGAAATGTGGTAAGGCCACATTGGGGACAACAATCGTTAGAGAAGCATGCTTATGATTAGAGAATGTGTTTGTGTTCACCTGATTCTATGGTACTGAACATGATATAAATCAGGATTCCTCCGTCTCCGAGTCGAGTCCAGCTGCTCACGGAGGCATTATATTGACCCAGTCCATCCACACTCACCACCACTGATGTTTCCGTCACATTGGCGACAAACTCAGAGCTCAGATTCCTAACACACGTGCACAAATGTTAGTTTCAATCTTGTACAACAATAGCCAGGTCTTGGGTAAAAGCTGATTTTAAATCATCTTTACTTACCACACTCTCACTATGTAGTATAAAATCTCAGAGTTGGCCTCCTCCGGAGGTTCCCAGGACAACTCTACCTCAGTATCAGACAATTTCCTGGCGATTAGGAATTTTGGAGGGGAACTGGGTACTGTTGTTTAGGAAAAACAGCTTTTATAGACCCAAAACTGTGGAAAAGGACTTTATTCTTTGAATACGATAGTGATTTGAGTTAGTGAATGTAAGAGAATGTCTCCCATGCCAGGAACGGCATCCACATTTGTCCATTCTGAAAGCTGTTAATGGAAAAACTAACCAACCAAACAGAGAAACAAACACAAACATTGTCAGTAGGTTCTGCCTCCTGAGGTAGAAAGATTAAACATGATTTAAAGGCAAAATGTATCCATAACACTGTAAAAAAGACTCCCCGACTGCTTTCAGAAATGTTCTGTGGGAGAAATAAAAGTAGTTTAGATAATAGATAACATTCTAATTTCCTGTGCGCAGACCTCTGAAAATCTGTAAAAAGAACTGTTTAAGTGTGACCTTAATACCAGAAACCTTTAGCCAGATCCTGATAAATTCACCATGAAGACTGAACCTAAAAAGTAAAACGGTTTAATTAAACACCACAAGATCCGTTTGTTAAAACTGAACACTGACCGTCCTCCAATGTGGTGATGTTCAGGATCTCGCTCGTGTGGTTTCCAGAGCCGACCAGTGTGGCGGCCTGTACGCTGATACGGTAGCGTGCATACTTTCGCAGGTTGGACAGGATGACATACGGCACTTGTGTGGTTTGGTTCAGACTGTGTGTGGCGTTCCAGTATTCTACATTGTAGAACAAGATGATGCCATTTGCCAGAAGAGGGGGTGACCATGACACATTCACCTCACTGGATCCGATGTACTCATAGGTCAAATCGTATGGTGGGCTGCCAGGCACTGCAACAAACAAGTCAGCAATTAGTGCAAAAAATATATATCAGCCTGCAAATTGCTCATATTCAATAAAACAGTCCTTTGGCGCATGTGATAAATAATATTAGAAAATGAAATGGGCTGTTTAATTAATTCATCTTTTTTTTTTTACAGTAGAGAGGAGGAATGAGAATAGGAAATAGCTCACTACGCAGAAATAATAAAAAGAAGGGACCATTAGTACCATAATTCAACATGGAGCTCATACACTAACCACTAGCCATGCTCCTTTTTGAACATAATGAACAGTACAAAGAGGACAGGGGAGAAGGGGAAATGACTAAGATTTAAACTTACATTAAACCACCTGCATGAGCACCATGGCTCAGTATGTCAAGGCAGGTGTGCTAGGAAGTGGGCTTTTATGAATGAAGGTGTAACATTCAGAAGTTTGAGGTCGGTAAAACTTTTTAATGATTCTGAAAGAAGCTATGCTCACAGAGGCTGCATTTATTTGATCAAAGATATAGTAAAAACAGGAATGATGTGAAATATTATTCAAATGTAAAATATTGGAATTTATTTTAACATTACATTTATTTCTGTGACGCAACACTGAACTTACTTAAGTGTCACTTGATCCTTCAGAAATCATTCTAGTGTGCTGATTTGGTGCTCAAGAATAATTCTCATTATTATCAATGTTGCTTAATATTTTTGTGCAAACTGTGATACTTTTATTAGAATTCTTTGATGAAAAGAATGTTCAAAAGAACAGCATTCTATTGGAATAGAAAGCTTTTGTAACATTCAAAAAATCTTACTGTCACTTTTGATCACTTGAATGTGTTCTTGCTGATTAAAAGTATGTTTGCTGCAACAAAGTTTGTGAAAGTCATTCATCTGTATTAATGAGAGTTGGTGATTTACATTCCACTTCATGCAAATTGAAGCAGAGATGCAATGAGCGAATAGCGACTGGCATGAAGACACTAGAGTTCACATAATTTGATGCTTGATAGAGTTGGAGCGTGAATGTCTACTAAAAATCAAACAGCCCCAAGACTTTAATCGCCGTATGTGTGAATGTGCCTTAACTGTAGGAACCCTTTGAAAGGGAAAGAGTGTGGGATTTCAGGATGAGATTGGATTAAAGTTTTATGCTTCTTCTAGTTTTTCAATTAAACATGAACACACACACACAGTGACTCACCATCCTCCCCCGACAGCATCTGTAGAGTATCAGAAATCTGGTTCCCGTGTCCGTGTAGAGTAAACGCACGGACAGTCACATTGTAGTGTGTGTAAGGCTTCAGGTGGTGCAGTGTGGCACTGGGTGATGTGCTGTTGACTGTGTTGCTGTATGTGCCGTTGGTGTAGGAGACCTCATACAGGCGGATGATGCCGTTGGGTTTCTCTGGCGGAGACCAGGTGAGAGAAGCGGTGGAGGAGGTGGTTTTCACTACGGCCAGATCCCGTGGGGGTGAATCCGGCTCTGAAAGACAGATGGAAGCATGCTAAGAGATTTCTAAAGTGTTTACGGGGGCTTCTGTATGTATATGAAACATAACTGGCTCAATACCATCCTCTAGTGTCATAACGAAGATGTAGTCTTCATCTGTCAGTGGACTTTCCCCCACGGCGGTGGAAGCGGCCACACGTACCTTATAACTACTGTACTTGTCCAGACCTGTGGATATGAGCATATATAGTGTTATATGGTGGCCTCAAAAACTTTTTGAACACCTGGGTAAAACTTAGAAATGTTTAAACATCATTGCATAAGATGTAAAATATCCAAGCAGGCTGAATCTGCAAACAAATGCAGGGGTACAGTATTTTTTTTATTATTTGTGCTCAATCTGGTGTTTTGGTGATTTTAAGTGGAGGTGTTAAGTCGGTTCTCTTCAAGGTTTCCTAGAAAGTGTGTCGTACGTGACTGAATGTACACCAGATATATACTGCTTTTCAAAAGCTTGTGGTTGGAATGATTCTTTAATGTTTTTGTAAAAAGTCTTTTGTGCTTACAAAGGCTGCATTTATGTGATCAAACATGCAGTTAAAGCAATAGCATAATTAAAATTTAATATAACTATTTTCTAATGTACTAGATTTTAAAATGTAGATTATTCCTAGGATGCAAAGCTGAATTTTCAGCATCATTACTCCAGTCTTCAGTGTAACATGATCCTTTATTATTTTACCTGTGAGCACTTCAGTGGTTGTGTCCGCCGTCTGTCGTAATTGCTGGTTTGTAAGGAGATTTTGTGCATATACAGTGTAGTGAGTCAGTTTGCCGTTAGGGTTCAGTGGCGGCTCCCAAGTAACACGGATGGAGGTGGAGGTCAGGTTCTGATAGGACACATTCTGAACAGAGCTGGGCACTGTGGGGAAAGACTGGCGTTATTTATACAGCGCTTGTATGTTATAACTACTGTACTTCAACTAAGAAGTCTGAATGTATTGTACCTTGTTCAGTTGTTTTCACTGTAACTTCTGTGGAAGGCCCTTCTCCAATTATGTTTTTTGCTGTCACACTAAATGTATACTCAGTGAAAGGACTCAGTCTTCTAACAATATACATGATTTGATCAGACGACAGGTCTGCTGTCTCCTCAGTGGCAGGTAGGACTGTCAATCAAAAAGCACAACCAATCAGATAACAGAAAGCAAAAGCAACAGAGAGCAACAATGACTGCCCCCCTTTTTAGCGTCAATTAAGTAATTTTCCCAATAATTTTCTTCACTGGGATTTTAAAAAATCAAAAGAAATTTTGGAAGCACATGAACTAGCACAACAACATAACAAACTTTGAAAAAATAACAAATTTTAATTACAAATTTTGTTGAGAAAATTCTTCCCATGAAGCACTATTAACTTCAATAGACTATGAATTAAGTGATCAAATAAAATAATTACAGTATAATATAAAACTATTTACTCATGGGCTACTGTAAGGACTAAGTATAGCATACTTATTTAAATAAATTAATTAAAAAAATATGATTTATATAAATACTTATATTTTATATAAAATGTAAATAAAAAATAAACCATATAAATATAAAATAATATATTTTAAAATGTAAAAAAAATTACAGGACACAATTGCTCTTTTCATCAATTTCAACCAATTTTTATGGTGACACTGACTTCTCTGATTGGTGGATTAATCTTTAGGATTATGTGTAGGGAAATGAGCATTAGATAAAAAAACAATGAAGTGTCTTGTCTATACTTCAGTCAGTGTTGTTATTAATACATTTGTAACCATGAAAATCATTTTTGGTAACTGAAACAAATCTGGAAAAATAAAAAACATAAACCTTAAAAAACCTTAATGGAACAATTTAGAATAAGTTTCCATTAATTAATGTTAGTTAATCTATTAATTAACATGAACAAACAATGAACAATACTTTTATATCTGTATTTATCTTTGGTAATGTAAGTTAATGAAAATACAGTTATTCATTGTTAGTTCATGCTAATTCACAGTGCATTAACTAATATTAACAAGCACAAAAAACTTTTTTTTTTCATTTGAATAATGCATTAGTAAATGTTGAAATTAACATTAACTAAGATTAATAAATGCTGTAAAAGGATTGTTCTTGCTTAGTTCATAAAAAGTTCATAACTAAAAGAACCTTATTCTAAATTGTTACCAAAAAATGGAAACTAAAATTAAACTGCATAAAAAAATACTATTTCAACTAAAATGAAAACTGAAAATATGAAACAAATTTAAAAATAAATAAAAAGCTATTTTAAAATGTTAATCAACACTATAATAGTTTATAAATAAATAAATGAACACTGAGTAAAGTAGATCTGTCTTGAAAGGTTTATTCATGTTGCTAAAAAATAAATTTTATCTATACATATTTTAAATAACATTTATACTTCCGCACACCTAATATAAATGACTTATTATTAGTTGTTATTTTGGTTGTGCTTTTAACATTAATAGTAGTATCCAAGTCACCACAACAGATTTTTACCCTCTATTCCAATAGTGGTGGCAGCTCTTGTTGAGGGGTTTGTCTGCTGCTGGGTGGAGTCTGTGGCCACCGCCCTAGTGGAACGACGGGGCTGGGAGGGGCTTAAGTTAACCAATGTTGGTTGGTCAGTTCCTTGAGTGACAGCTGAAAGTTCAGTCAAAGGTTCCTGAGTCACAGCCTCAGTCTCAGCTTTAACAGATACATCAGTTCGGTCATGGGTCACTGTGAGCCAGGGTGGAGGTGTGTGGGGGGTGCTCGGGGTCAGAGGAAGGTCAGAGGTCAGTTCTGTATCAGTGTTTGTAAAATCACGACCCACAGTGGGAAAAGTTCTGTGTGAGGTGAGAATGAATGCAGATGACGTAGTGATTTCTAGTGACCTTGCATTACGACGAAGTGGAGCATTCTGTAAACACAACAACATATTATCAGTAAAGCTAAACTAACCACAATACAGTGAGTGTGCGTGTTTGTGTGAGAGTGTGTGTGTGTGATTGTGTGAGTGAGTGTGTTTGTGTAGTTTAGTGTGTTTTACCTGTCCTCGCAGGGTGATGTCCTGCACAAGAGTACTGCGGTATAACACCAATATCTGATAGTGTGTGATTAGTCCGTTCGGTTGGCCCGGGGGTCTCCAGGACAGACGGACAGACGTGGAGTCCACAGCCTCAGCTGTCAGATGAGACACAGCACTTGGGGCTAATGGGGAAATCAATGCACACACACATACAGTTAATACAGTTACAATACAGTTAACACACACACATACAGTTACAATAAACTTAACCAGGGGATTTAGCGCAGTTCAAAGAGGACCTCAAGATGAATTTAAACTAGATAAAAAAGTTTGTCAAGCCTGAAAGTTTAAAGCAATTGTAAAAGCCTGAAGCCTGAAAAAATGTATATAGATAAGAAAGATGGTGATAAGGTTTCTAGCATGATTTGCATGTTTTCAGCATGACTGTCCTGTTACTTGCATATTGCTGGCATGATAAACAAGTAACTAGCATGTAATTAGCAATATTAGCAAGTGACGTGCATGTTGCTAGCATGATTAGCAAGTGACTAGCAAGTCAGATCAGTTAGAAAAGATACAGCACACTAAGTAATATCAGTCTGAAGAGCTGGGCTGAGATTGGAGTTTGTAAAGTTAAAGCTGTAGGAGAAGTTAAAGTCAGACATTTTTGTCTCAGAAGAATAATAAGAACGGTAAGTTTCCGTTTTTTCTCAAGCCAACTTAATTACTTAAAAAAAGACAAAACATGCTTTAAAATAAAATTAAATGCAAAAAATTTAAGAGTGATTTAAATCACAAACAACGAGAAAAGTCTTGCAAATTTATTCATAATAATAAAATAAATATAATTGTCTTTACTGTCACATTTGATCACTTTAGTGCATCCTAGCTAAATCAAAGTATCAATTTCTTTAAATTATATTTATAATTATAAATTATAAATTAAATTTTATATTTTGAATGGTAGTGTATATCCATGTTAAGTCTGGGTTGGACTTTATTAATGTCCATGAGAACAGCTGATATATTTTCCCATTTCTAAAATCCATTGCTGAGAGTGCAGCGCTTTATTTATCATAGCATTGGATGCTTTGAGCCCTTGAACCCAAATCAAATTTTAGATAAAAGCAACCCTAAGTGAACAAATAACCTTTCATATTTGTCCACATATTTAATAAGCATTTTCTTATTCAGCGCCAACTGGCTGTGTATGAAAAAGTCATTTCCTCCAGCTAAATTAACCCAATTAAAGGTACAATTAGAGATAGCTGATTTCTTAGACAGACTTAATTACACCCAGTCCAGTTAAATATAAACCTTATTTATAACTCTCATTTATTTTGACCCCTGAATTTGAACACTTAGAGAAGTCGCAAAAACTAACACATTCACCGAGCCCTCTGTTCTCCAAACAGATGAATCAAAAATGAAATTGTTTTGTAAGACGTGGCTCCCAATATGTCACTATCAAACATACATAAGCACACACAGTTAAAAGACCCATTCACACCAAGAACGATAACTATAAAGATAACAAAATTAGCGTCCGTCCACACCAGCAGCCAACATCTTCTGTTTATTATAAGCGCACGAAGCCTTCATTAGCTCATATATTTGTGTGTGTATAATTTATAATATACATATATGTATATGTATTTTACCTTCTGCTAGTGTTGTAATGTTGATCTCTGCTGCCGGTCCTGTGGCCCCTGCTGATTTGGCCATCACATGGATGTAGTATTGTGTGTATGGAGTCAGTCCAGTGTACATAAACGCCTGCTCGATTGTGTTGTTCTCACTAATAAACCCTGAAATACAATCATGTACATCACCAATGTACCGCATTAGTAAACAACTATTAAAGGATGTGCCTTCAGTAATCTAGAGCAAGTCAGGAGCATGTGTGATAAACACAAGGCCACACAGCTTCATATAGTAACTGGTCGGTGTCATAGTGTGGTGTCTGTCGGATAATATGAATCGTAAATGTATTGGTTTGATATTCAAGGGGTGTTAGCAAGTGTTACCTTCAGAGCTGTGGAGCTGGATGACGTAACTGAACCGTCCTGTGGTGATCTTTGGAGGGTCCCAAGATAGCGACAGAGATCTAGAAGTGATGTTTCTGAAAACTACGCTTTGAGGTGGGTCTTCAGGGGCTGCAACACACAGTATTGTTATTATATATATATACATATATATAATATTTTTTTTTACATTTTTTAAAACTTGCGATTGTGTTTTACAGTGAAAATTGTGATTATTTAGATAAGATATATGTCCTATTGCTATAATTCCAGATATTATTATAAAAATGATAAAAACACACATTTGCAACATGTATTAAATAATCATGCAATAACACATCAGGGACATTTAAGTTAAATAGTCTTTTGAATAGAATTAGGATTTTCTACATTATTTTTATACAGTTTAAAATAACTGCTTTTTAAAATTAATTTTAAAATGAAATTTATTTCTGTGATGCAAAGCTGAATTTTCAGCAGTCATTAGTCCAATCTTTAGAGTCACATGGTCCTTTAGAAATCTTTCTAATATGCCAATATATTTTATAGAACTTCTGATCCATTTAGTAAATGCATTTATTTATTTAAAAAAAAACAAAAAACTTAAAAGTCTCTTTACTAGAAGCCTGAGTGAGAGAGGGAAGAGTGGGAGTTTGTTGTGTCACCATACTAACTTGTGTAACTACTCATGTAACCTTCTTTAAATAGGGAAAACATGAAAGTGTTTGGTGGCTTCTAAATTCATCCCTGTTTGGATCCTAAGGAATGAATAATGCTAAGCTAAATGCAAGCATAGTGGCGCCGCGTACTAAAACAATTGAGTGCACGCACTGAGACAGGAGAGGTACATATATTATAACAGTATTATAACAGTAGTAATTATGCCTTAATGCACATTATAATGCACTGTTTGATCTCATAAATAATTCTAACCAAAGTTATAATACTGTTCCATTTATTTTTTACACCTTTAGAAAGTATAATGCATTAAAACACATCACAAACAACCCATTTCAGATATAACAAAGAATCTGCATTATACATAAAATAGTGATAAACTAGGGAACAGCAGAGTAGATCTACAGTATGTGAGAATAAGAAAGAGTGTGTTTGTGTGATAACATACCAGCCTCTGGCATGCGGACCATAGTGCTGGCGATCTGTCCCTCCCCATCACTGGTGAAGGCGGAGACTTCAAACACATAAGGAGTGTAGGGGCGGAGCTCATCGATCTTCACACTGATTGGAACACTCCAGATGAAGGCGGGAGGTACGGCTGAGAGCGTAACAGTGGGCAACACAGCAGAGGTCAACTGGGAAGACACAGATGGGCTTGGAGTTCCACGAGATAAGATGTCTGCTGCGTCCTAGAAGAAACATAACGCACATAAAAATTCCGAAACGGATTGTAAACATTGCTAGATCGATGCATACACCACTGTGATTTGAGTTTGGCACAGCTGTCCTGTATCACTTTAAATATTCATTAATGTACTGTAAGTGCAAGCGTACGTTGCAGTGAGGCAGGGCTCCGTTCATGATTTCCTCTGCATTGAGCACCCGAGTACGGACGATCTGGCCTGTTCGAGCATGTTTGACTTTTACTGCAAACTTAGTGATGAGTCCATTAATGCGTACGGGGAGAAACCAGGTCACTAACACTGACGTGTGATCCTCTGCGAACGCTGTGAGGTTTGACACCAGACCAGGGGCTGTGAGATTGAACAGAAACACATGGATCAGAACACACACACACACACGCACACACACTAATCAGACATTGTATTTTCATACAATACATACATCTCAATTACAGTAGGCTTACTTTAAGGCAACATAAGCAGAAAATCTTTGCTCGTATATACACTACCATCCAGAAATGTGGATTTTTGATTGTTTTTGAATGTATCTAATGCTTGTCAAGGCAGCATGTATTCAGAAATATAGTAATACTGTGAAATATTAATACAACTTCAAACAACTGTTTTCTATTTGAATGTATTTTTTAAATGTAATTTATTCATGTAATCAAAGCTGAATTTTCAGCATCATTACTCCAGTTTTTAGTGTCACATGAGCCTTCAGCAATTCTAAAACGATGATTTGCTGCTCAAGAAACGTATTATCGCTGTTGAAAATAGTTGCTTAATATTTTTTGTGACAAATACCATAATTCATTTTTTTTGTGTATTTCTGTGCTTATTAGCGTATCAAAATGGACTTCACAGGAGGAATGCTATTCATGTTTTACACATGAGTGACCATTAACAAAGTTGCTGTCCATTAAGAGCATTTTGAATCAGTTATTAAAGATGCAGCCTTTGAAGACAGCAAAGAGGCTCACTATGACTTGCAAAAAAGCTTATATAGATATTGCTTACGGGCCTCTGCAGTTTTGTAGTACAGAGACTGGCTAAAAGGTCCAACTCCTGCTTTGTTTACTGCTGCAACCTGTAGAGAAAAGACAGAAGTAAAGCTTTTAAAAAGCAATATACAATAGCCAAACGCACGCAGCATAAGAACGTCAGCTTGATTTATCACCATGACTTAGCAGAGGTGGTTATATAAACACTGTGAATGAAGATTCCAATGCAAGATGATCTACTCCAGACAACAGGTCCATCAAATATTGTCACATTTACAAACACATGCTCACACAAAAGCTCAGAGGGTCAATTCAGAGTTCACGGTGTACACAGCCAATGAATTCATGAGACAAATGAGGGAAAACAGAGATCCCTCGTGGATCCAGAGTTCTCTGTAGGAGATGAATAATTCACAGCTGATAAATTATTGAGTGGGATCAATGGAATAGAGGCCACTGGCAACTTTCCCATGGACAGTTAATCCAGTAATGTCTGCTGAACGCTGGACCTTCCCTACAGAGTTAAACAGCATTTTCAGAAACGTTTTTACTGGCTGCTGTTTCATTAGAGGTGACACAACAATACACCACAATGACCACCGCAGAACACATAAAAGGGAAATAAACATCTCAGATACAAGTAATATCTGTAACATCTAGAAATGTGTAATTTTCATGCAGGTCATGCTTTTGCCTTTAGAAGAGCTTCGGTTCTTTGGGAAAAATGTAGTTCAGCTCTTGAACCGTGTGATGTTGCAGCATTCCTCAATAAGAAGCCTGGAGTTCTTTAGATGAATTGGAAATCTCTAGAATTTCTCACTGGGAATCTTTAAGAAGTGCATTTCTCATGGCTTCACATCTGAATTTGTGAATAGTGTGTACTAGGACACTTCTGCCCTAGAATATGAGCACATTGTGAGGATACCCATGTTCCCTCAGTCTGGGTTTTGTGATCCCTAGGAGTATTTAATGAGCAGACCTGCCATGATTAAAAGCACTTTCTGAGGATGCTTTTTTTTTGGCATTTATAAACTATCCACTTAAGTAAGTGCATCAAGTGTTATTCTCCTTTAGCAAAATGATTCTTATTACAACCATGCTTGCTGAAATTATTATTTTATTACTTTATAGCTTTTGTGCATTTGAAAATTCTGTTGTTTTATATATACACTTTCATTCAAAAACTTGGGGTTAGTTAATTAATTAATTAATAATAATAATAAAAATTTATTCCACAAGGATACATTATATTGATCAGAAGTGACAGAAAAGAACTTCATAATGTTACGAAGGATTTCTATGACCAAAATGTATTTCTTTTCAACTTTCTATTCATCAAAGAATACTGAAAAAAAAAACAGTTTCCACAAAAATATTAGGCCGCACAACTGTTTTTAATGTTGATAATTATAAGTAATGTTCCTTCAGCAGCAAATCAGCCTATTAGTATGATTTCTGAAAGATTGTGTGGCACTGAAGACTAAAAATTCAGCTTTGCCATCACAGGAACACATTAGATATTAAAATACTGTATATTCAAATAGAAAATAATTATTTGAAATTGTGATCGTATTTCACAATATTACCGATCTTCTTTCAAAAACATTACAAAAATCTGAATTCAAATTTTTTATAGCTTACAATAGTTCCACTTTTAATATGATGTAGCTTCGCGAAAGTTATTATACTTTAGTTCCTTTTCACAGTTTCCTAAAAACATTTCCATAAAAACATACTGTTGTCAACTTGTAAAGCGCTTTGGATGGCCATGGGTCTGTTGAAAGTTCGAAATAATTGCAGTCCATTTACAGCGTACATAAAACCTTACGTTTTTGTGTGCTTTTCTTTCATTTTTGCTATCAAATAAACAACTGAAACGTGTGAAGCGTCAAGCGTTGCACCTTGATGTTGTATGTAGCTCCAGGGGTGAGTGTGTTGAGCAGGGTTTCTGGGATATCCAGGCTCTTGGTGACCTCAGTGAAGGTAGGGTCGGGATATGGACACATTTCCTTGTATCTGATGACAAACGAGTGAATCGAGGAGTCGAGAGGCAATGGCATCCGCCAGGACAGCAGGATCCCAGTGGAACCCACCCGCTCACCTTCTGGCTTAGAGGGGGCCGCAGGTACTGCATACACATGGATAAAACACAAATAATGAATTAAATTAAGCATTTTATAATGCATTCACTATGCTATCCTAAGTTAAAACTGGAATCTAATTGGTTGATTACAGCAATTATTTAATGTAGTTTTTACAATTAATTTAAATTCATTGTCACTCAAGCATTTATTATATTGCCATTATATCCTCTTCTTCTGCAATGAAGCAGAACGGATATTGTTGCTCTGACCTAGATTTAGTATCATCCAGGTCATTATCAAATTTATAAGTCTTTCAGAAAGCGTTTGGCTCGCTAACAGCTATCCATTGTTGTGGAGGTGTTAGCCATTTAGGAGAATAACAATAAAAAGCCAACAGAAAGCGTGACCCGACCATGCCATTCTCAGAGGGACGGGCAAACAGCAACCTGGGAATCTGATACTGACTTATAAAAGCCTGCTAACTGGAATCAGCATCAATTATGCAAGCATAAATATACACACACATTTCAAATGGAACAAAATGCACGTGGATTCATGTACAACATCTCAAATGGTTTCGTCTTTCAATTTTCATCACTGGTTCTAGGCTTACAAAAACAATACGGTGGTACAGAGATGGTATCAGATAATGCTTTTATGTATAACAGTACTGCATGATTATTGTATTCATGTACCATGGTTTTTGCATGGTACTGCAAAGAAAACTATTATAGCATACCATCCATGGACTCTTTCTATAATTCTTTATAGTGGAAAAACTTTCTTTAGATCATTCAAATGTTCTTCACACTAAGAACAAATGGTTCTTTTTAGAACCGTTCACTGAAAGGTGTTTTGGGGACCATAATGGTTCTTCTATGACAACACTGTGGAAACCCTCTTTTGGAGCCTTTATTTTAAAGAGTGTCATATGTCTATAAAAGCAATTTAATGCTTTTTACTTGACAAGCAAAAACAGCTAAAAATTTCAGGAGGAAGTCTAGAGGAATATATATACCGGAACAGTGGTTTAAGAAGAAAACACACAGTCTTACAGGATATATTAGTGGTGACGAGTATTCGGCTGACGGGTGAGCTGAACCCTGACGAGGCCACTGCATTGACCGTCACAGTGTATGATGTTCCAGGGGTTACACTGGACACTTGAGCCTAAAACATAGAATATACAAGTTACACATCTACAACCAACATAACATGCAAAGTAAAGTATTTAATTTGGTACTTGATTAGTATTTATGCATGTCATGTAACACAAAATCCAAGCCAAACAAATATGCAATGGACCTGTATAATGATAAAATGTTATGTTATGTTTTGTTGTTATAGGTTTAGTCAAAGTGTTGTTTTGCACCTTAAAGTTCAGGGTTTAAATTTTTTATTATTTTTTTTAAAGCTGTTATTGAATGGAGTAGAATTTTTCAGATATAGTCAGTAAAGGCTAATTTCCAGTGCATGACAAAGCTTGCTAAGTCATGTCTCTTCTGAGAAGGCCAAAGCATAATATACGATACAATAAACCTCAGGTAAAATCCAAATGTCAGCACGAGATAATCAGCAAACCGCAAACTGAATGTGATCAGATATATGAATGAGTTTCAGATAGTACTGGCTATGCCTGACTGAAGACACATTAATCAAACATGTCGCAATATTCCCTCAAAATACCATCATGCATCAAACTGCCTTGGAAAACATCTAGATACCATTAATAATACAAGCACCTCAGACACTCCCACAAACACACTTTTTGCAAACAAATCTTCTGGAGTTAGCATGCACTTCAATTGACATGGAGTTCTGGCAATAGTTTCGTCAGAAATCATTGGTTCATAAATATCATAGAAGAAAAGCATCTGCTTTCTGTCACATGTTCACAAACACAAGGTTGGTTGAGTAATGAAACAGCGGCAGGCTGAATTACCGTACGTGATGTCACACCACTTGTTCCAGAAAGACAATAGTCTTATCAGAGCTGAGGATAAAATAGCCTGACAACACCAGTAAAACAAGATAAGACTAAAAAACCTTATTCATGCATACATACATTACATAACCGGTATACTGTATATGCACAAGCCATAGCTCTATGAATTTCATTGCAAGATATCAACCATATAAACCAAGTTTATAACAAGAAAAATACCCAGAGCTTTTCACAGAACTAACTGTGTAGTTTCAATTTAACTAGCCGGTCCCAAGATCTCAAAGAAAGTTACTGTCAAGTTCACAAAGGTGTACCATAAATGGAAATTAATGCCGAAAATGAACATAAGGCATCTATATTTAAAAATACATTTTGATTGGTGATAGCAACAAAAGAATACCTCAGAGAATAAAATGGCAAATGGCAATGCTTTCCAAACACACAGTCCTGCACAAACCAGTCAATGCACAGTGATATTTATCCCACACTCAAGTCTTTGTTTGTGTGCCAGTATTGTCGTTTTCCTTCATTCTACGAAACGCAAGCCAGTTCAAAAATTCCTCTAAGGTCGTGTGGCGTCTCACCATCTCACCAGCTCACACCTGTGTCTCTAACAGAACACAGTCTGTGTGTTTATGGGGAAGAAATCAATCTTGCAGGGTTGCAGAAAATCACTAAATTGTCACCCTTTTTCACCCAAGTCCCTGAGCTGAAATTTTCATATGAAGTCATTACATTTTATGTCACTGAAATTAATTTGAATTTCATTTGAAACATCCAGTAAGGTGTTCAACTGGAATTTCAATAAGAATGACAAGAAGATTAATTTATTTACAGAATTGCAATTAAAAGTATAATATATTTGTTTAAATAATAATAATAAAATAAAATGCTCCATTTTAAAGACTTTGGGGTAACTTATATTCTGGGAAATTAGTCTCTTTTGTATGTTAATATAAGTAAAATTTTGTAAATATAATACAATTCTAAAAAAGTCTACATGTGGCCATCCATTTTAATTTATTTATTTGAACAATTCATTTTGCTACACAGGAAAAAACAGTGTAGGACAAATTTAACTTAAAAATGCACAAATAATTACAAAGAAATGGCAAGTAAAACAATGAATTAAATGTGAGATTCTAGAATAGCTACAATAGCATTTCCTTGTCAAATGTACTCCAAAAACAATTTTATTTAGACATATATCACATACAACATACATTGTCTCAAATTCAATTTCAATACAATTCTGAATAGCGCAACTACAGTCAAGTTGTGCCATTCAGAATTGCAGTGAAATTAAATTAGATTATGTTTTTTTTTTTTGACATTCTAAATAATTACATTTCAATACAATAGTGAATAGCACAACTTGACTATTTAATTTGGTCCATGGTTAAAAAGCCTGTGTAAAGCATGTCATGTAATGCAAAACCAATTCAATGCAAATATGCAATTAAAGCCTACCTGAATGTTACAGAGGCCTGCATACAGGACAACCAGCAGCGGCAGACAGGATGGCATGATGGCCCCTCACTGACAGAGAGCTGCTGGATGGGTGAACGGGCTAACTAACCAGTGCTATGTGAGTGATCAGAAACAAACCAGTCCCTCCACCACTGTTAAACCTATTATTAATGGTCTTCTCTCTCTCTCTCACTCACTCTCTCCCTTGTTCTCCAACCTTCCTCCACACTCCACCCAACTGACACAGATACTCTTCTACCTGACACCTGGCATTCGGGTGCGGGAGAGCAGTGACTCAGGGTGTGTGTGTGTGTGTGTGTGTGTGAGTGTGTACCTGCACTCCGCTGTCTGCTGTGGTGGTGATGTTGATATTGCCGTGGTCAGGACGCAGTTGGACCAGGTAGTTCATATCACATCCAGGTGATGCCAACCAGTGGAGTGAGAAAGCACGAGGTGACACGCTTATCACTTGCAACCCCACAGGACTGGCAGGGACTGAAACACACAGATTTAGTTTTGTTACTATACAAACATGCAAATGCATGCATACCGTACAATTCAAAGTAATAAAAAAATTGTAAATAAACTGTTATCTGATTCCTTTACAGTTGGGTTTAATTCCGATTAGTTCAGCTTAATTCAAAGCAGCTTAACCAAACCAAATTGAACCAATTATCTGAATAATTAATTTAAGTTAAATGCAGTTCAATTCAATCATATTATCGTTAACTAAAACTAAAACTATTTAACACTATATAAACCCTTAAACTAAATGGAAATGAGTCCTAAACTGAAATAAAAGTTTAAGTATAAGGTAATTAGTAAAAACCAAATAAAAATAAATAAAAAAGACAATAAAATAGTTAAACATTCACTAAAATTAAAGTGAAAACTAAATAAAAAAATCTAATTAAAAATATAAACAAAACTATAATAATATTTCAATGATATTAAAATAGCCCTGGTTCAGTTTACTGAATTTACATGTAATTTACAGGTACAGTTTGGTGCAATATAGTTCATTTCAGTTAAATTAATTTATGCTTTGTTTAATTCAATGCAATAAGAATCAGTTCTGTGCAGTTTAAATTGATTCAGTTTGGTTCAATGCTTGGTTCAAGCGTTAATTGACAATACAATCTGTTTTAAAACAGTTTCACGGGGACTAGTACCTTCAGTTGTGCAAAGTGTATTGTGGGTAACAGTCAAACCTGTACATATGGTGATTGCGGCAGCGGTGCCACTGATGTTGTTTCTGAAGCGTTGAACAGTGATGTTGTAGGAGCAGCCGTTCCACAGGCTGCTGACAGAGACCTCCTGCGAGTGTGGACTCACATCTAATGTCCAGATATGAGAGATGTTACTGACCGACACTCTATAAAAATCTAAATGACCAGTGGCTGGTTTCCATGACACTGTGGCAGATGTCCCATTGACGTGAGACACAGAGAGTGAACATACACCTGCTGGCCCTGGAGTTAAAAATAAAAAAATGAATGATCTTAATTGTTAATATGTGTTTTATCTGTATTTTATCTGATACCAAAAGTAGAAAGCGTCACTAAGAACAGAATCAAGGGCCACTTCTTCAGAAATGTTGGCTGGTAGATTCTTACTAGTAGAGATGTTTTGGGATGTGGTCTGGCTGAAATCTGACCCCAGGAAGGACTGGATCTCAAACCTGTAATCACTTCCTGGGGTCAGGTCATGAATCCTGACACTGTTGCCATGAAGATCAACATGGTGCTGCAGAGGGAGGTCACCCGCAAAGCCATACTGAAGCTAAAGAAGATTGAATGAGAAGAAAGCAACAGAAATCAAATAAGCAGGAATGCATTTAACTGACCGACTGAGCATGACTGTTTTCAATACTGGTAATAATAAGAAAATTCTTGAGCAGCAAATCAGCAAATTAGAATGTTTTTTAAGAATCATGTGACACTGAAGACTGGAGTTATAATGCTGAAAATTCAGCTTTGCATCACAAAAATAAATTATATTTAAAATATGTTCAAATAGGAATATTTATTTTAAATTGCAATAATATTTCAGTTTTTAGCAGTCTTGTGAGCATAAGAGACGGCTTTCAGGAATTTAAATAAACTTTGCATTGCACAAAAAGCATCTTTACATCATACACTCAAACACCTTCGTTCTGTTTGTAAGGTATAATGAAGGCTGGTGCTCATGTATTATGAGAAAGGCAGAAACCCGAGCACACGGAGGTGTTGCTAGGCTACATTTCAGCTGAGACGGTCAGTATGAAAGTTTAAACAGGTGTCCAAAGGCCTTGATACTAGTCTAGTCATGCTTACAATACACACCAAGTATTCTGATAACTCATTTCACATAACTGCTTCAGTTAATTTCTATTAAATCGCTAAATCAAGTAAACAAAAAAGCAGAAATCTAATGTTAAAATATACTATCATATGCAATGACCAAATCCATCCAGTATGTGGATCTAGATGCTGATTGGATAAATGAAATGTCACCCTACCCTGTAACCATCCACGTTGCCCGGTGGGTGTGTCCACATCACATACATGCTGCTCACTTCCTGTTCAATGAAAGTGAGGTCATCAGGAGGTTCTGGAACTGAAGTACAAAAAGTCCATTTTGAGAACAAGTGTGTGAGTTTATAGCTCCGTTCCAAATTCTAGTGAGCTGCCTACATAGACGGCATTTAAGGCATATCTCAGACTGTTCCAAAATTACACCGAATACATTTATTAACTAAATAAAGTATCAGGAAGTTTGTCTTTAACATGGTCCTTAATTAAAACTACCAATCATCATGCACCTATATTTTATCTAACGGCCAATTCAAGTGCAACATTGCACATATCTTTCAAAGGGAACCCAATCCCAGAATGCATTGCAATAAGCTCATAGGACAAAAATGTATGCAAGATGGCAGATGAGATACTTTTATTCAGCAATGATGCATTTAAATGATCTAAAGTGACAGTTTACTTCGAAAACATGCTGTTTGTTAATATTAACCAGCACAATGATTTTCAACACTGATAATAAAAATGATATTAAAGACTGGGTTAATGACGCTGAAGATTCAGCTTTACCATCACAGGAATTGAGAATATCCTAGAGATATATTTAAATAAAAAAACGGTTCTATTTCACAATATTACAGTTTTTGCTGTATTTTTATCAAATAAATTCAGAATAAGAGACTTCTTTTTAAAACATTGTAACAATTTTAAACTTTTGAACAGTGGTGTACATGTCATTCAATAGCTAATATCATTAATAAACCGATCGGGGAAATTAAAATGGATTATTAGGTTAACTGCAGAATCAAGCTAACATTCAACTCAACTGAATTGGTTTCACATGGAGAGCTCTATTTATCTGGTGTATATTAGTAGATGCTAATAGTAGACTCCAAATGAGTCATTTATAAGGTTAGATTTCAGCTAGCATGCTGCTATGGAGGGAAGCTGTCTATGTAGGCAGTAAGCAAGGCACTAAGGTTTGGAGTAGAGCTAATGTGTGGATTTGTGTGAGACAGTAAGTTTAGTACCAATATATATGTAGTCACACTCACGTGTGTTAGCGTTTACAGCAGCAGGTAAACTTCGCCTTTCTCCGCTAACACTGCTCACTTCAACAGTATACACACTTCCGGGCAACAGGTTGTCAAAGCAATATGCTCTAAAAAGAGAGAAAGCCACAGTTCAAACCTCTCTCATAAAGAACGAATCTTCAGTGCAGATAACTGATCTAAATCCGCACCTGTCATCAGACACACTTTGACTGGTCTGCAGGATAAAGGTTGGGTTTCTGATGGACAGGATGAATGAGTCAGAGACCCCCCGGCCGGCCCTCCAGCGCACACTGAGAGACGCTGATGTCCTCTGCACTGGCAGCAAGGTGACCGGACTGGGAGCTACAAAAACACTCAAGACAATTAAAGACGAAGTTTAAGAATAGTAAGATCAAAAGAACAGAACTGATTTGAAGGAGAATTATTTACATTTTTAAATTCAATGTATTTAATTGATTTAATTCATTTCAATTTAGATCATTTTAATAGATCCTCTGTAAATAAAAGTATTATTTTTATAAAACAAAACAAAACAATCTCACTGACCCCAAACTATTGAATGGTCCCTTACGAAAGGAAAATATTTTTACCAATATATTTCTTAAAAGATATTCCGATATATTGTAATATATTATTTTCCCTTTTTATTTTCAAAAATATTATATATTTGAATACATTTAATGATATATTGATGATACATATATTATATAATATATAGCAAAATATACAAATGAAAATATAAATATATATAAGAATATATGCCTAATATATTACATGATATTTTCCAATATACTGCAATATATTTTTGTTTCATAAGGGCGTAGCATAAGTAGTTTATGTGAAAGTATGTGTACCAGCTCTTATGGCGATAATCACAGCCAAACTGTCTCTGAAAAACTCCTTCTCGGCTCGGACTGAAAAGTTGCATAGCTTTCCTGCAATCACGTCTTTAAAAATTGCCCTAGTGTCGACAACCTTCTGCACCTACAAAGACACACACAACAAATTAGTAAACAAACTATTTTCCCCTTCTTTGAGTATCTATTATTTACGGACAGCATAAAATATTGACTTGAAATGATTCACTTCAGTTTCATAAAAATGATGTTGGTGATCCCATTGATGGTGGAATGGGATCAGGAAATGTACTTCTTTCATCAAATGTTGTCATTTGTAGTATGTAAGAGAAGAAACACAGACATCATACACAGGATGTGTACTCACACACAGGATCGTACCATGACAGAATCAGCACAGTTCATACACAGTGCCTCATAATGGTGGCTGCCCCCCTCAGCCCCGTCCCACAGGAGCTCTATAGAGCTGTCAGTCACAACACCAGCACGCACATGAGTGGGCGGAGCCAAACCTGTCAATAAATAAACTAATTCAAACAAAATCAGTACTAAACTAACTGTGTTCGGAATAACGTACTTGAATATGCACATTGTGCAAAATTAGCCTAAAATGCTAAATTATTATTATAATTTTTTTTTTAAGATTACATCTCAGTTTGCTTCAATAAATAAGTAATGTAATTGAGAGCATATGACAATATAGGGTTAATCTTTTTAAAGTTTATATATAGAATAATTGATATGCTAATATTTCAATTGACTAGTTAAAGGTTTGGAATCGTAAGAATGTTTTAATGTTTTAATGTTTATACATGCAGACATTTTGCTAAATCCTTCCAAATTATTTCAGACTTTTGACCTGTATTGTACTTTTTCAGCAATAAAAGTTAAAGTTTCTGAAATGTTTTCTCACAGGTTCTCACAGGTGGCAGAACAAAGCCTTCACTGCTCGTGTCTCTGCTGGTCACAAACACATTAAAGTCATACTGTGTTCCTGGACTCAGGTTGTCGACTAACAGTTTGGTGCTGTCTTTGGACACTGGCGTCCAGGATCGATTATTCTGGTAAGTAATGGTGACGCCATCATAAATGCTGTTTTTGGGCATCTGCACAAAGAGCTCCACAGAATGTGTGCCAACTGTGTATGGGACAGCAATCTGTATGCTATCAGGTTCTGAAAGAAGAATCAAAATGCATTCTGTAGACTGAAAAAGAAGCATTGTGGAGGAAATAGATGATAAAAACATTAATGAATCATACTTAGAGTCTGTTGTATGGTTGTCACTACGCTCATGTTTCTGCCCTTCACTGCAGCCACTCCCACTTCATATGTCCCACCTGATTTGAGCTGTGTAAGAGAGATGCAGGTGGAGTCATTTACCCAGAATTCTCTAGTTTGAGCCTGATTTGTTTGTGGGTGGAGCTTGATGTAGTATTGATCAACGTCCTCGTGCAGTGAAGGCCACCAGCACACAGTCATGTTCTCCAGACCCACAGCATCAGCTGAGACCCTGCGTGGAGGACTAACCTCTGAAACACACACATCCACACACAAAACATCGATGTTGATCTCAATAACACGGCAAATGAAAACCCAAATTATTCAAAGCCAACTGACGGGGGAATTCACTCAGAATTAATTTATGAGCATCTGCTTTTTTGCATGCATTGCATGCATTGGGTAAATTTGCCAAATCTAGAGATACTTTTTTTCCCCCATTTTCGGCTGATACTGATAAATGGATAAGATTAAAATTCTATACAATTTTGTCTAAATAAATGAAACATAAAACTCTACAAATCAATTGTTTTTTTTTTTTTGAATGAAGTATGGCATCACAACATTAAAATGTACCATTTAAAAACTGATATTTTTGCAACGATTACATGAATTAAAGTTTTATACAGTGTTAATTTCAGTGCTATTAAATTATTAGTTTTATTAAATATTTTCATAATGTTAAATAAACATTAAATGACAGCAAAGGTAAACTAAATATAACAATTATTTAAGTTATATAAATTATTTATTACAAATAAATCACATAAATATATATATTCTTATATTAAATATTTTAAAACCTTTTTTTAATGGTTAGGCATACATACAAGGGAACATTGTATTTTTATCATTTTCAAACATTATGGGAATGCTACTTTTGAACATTCTGAAACAAGTAGTTAAATTAAAGGAATTTCAGTTGAACGTCCCATAAATTCAGTTTAGGAAAAAAGATTCCATGAATGATGTATAAATAAAGTTTTTGTGCTAATGTTTTGAGAACACTAATACTGAATGAATGAATGTCCCAAAAACGTTACTGCCAGATCGTTTGTTCACAACTAGGGGAGAACCTTGCAAGAAGTTCTGAGAACATTCCCTGTTAGCTGGGATGTTGATAAGAACTGCTTTGGATAGAATTACTGTACGTGATACTAAAGTGACTGCACCCCTCAATATCTCCTACACACTTAATGTGTTGCAAAATATACCTGTGATAACAGTCACGGACAGACTGTCAGAGCTTTCCACACCTTGAGCTGTGACAGACACAACTGTGATCCTGTGGGCACGATATGCCTTCAACCCACCAATCACAGCACTCCGATTCAACTTTTCCAAGTGAATGGCAAGGCCTCTGCCAGAGACTAGATCCACCCACTGCAGGATGAAGTGCTCAAACCGAGCATTATGGGTAGAATCGGGGGCATTCCAACACAATGCAATCTGACTGGACGTGACAGCTGTTACTGTGAGATTCTGAGGAGGATTTGGCTCTGCAACATTAAAAAATAGTTCATTTTTAGGTAAACTATTCCTTTACTCTGTGTTGGTACTATAAACGTAGAGACTTACTTGTATTGGCAAAGAAAATGGGTCCAAGTGTCTGAGACACCCCACTGGGGCGCACAAGAACCAGTGAGAAATGATAGACATGTCCAGGAGAGAGACCTTGAACTCTCACTGTGTCTTGAGTGTTTGTGAGTGCCATATGCGAGACGGTTTGAGCCTTCGATTCATCTTCCGATTGTAGAGCAAGCGTAAAACCAGCAGATAAATCCAGGTGAGATTCATTCGACCAGATAAATGCTGCTTCTGTCTCACAAACACTCTCTAGATACAGCCATTCACTGCTGCTCTGCAACACTGTAAAAGAGACACAAAATTAATCTAAAAGAAATATTTCTGTAAGACAGCAATTCAAAGAAATAGAGAGAAAATGGAGACTAAGCATCCAAATCAAAGCCCCAGTCTTGTGTGGTGATCTGATAAAACTACTTAAAACAATGAGGTGTCCCTTACAAGTGGTGGCTTTGTTGCAGAAATCTCAGTGTACTATTACCCAGCAGTCCATGCTGCAAAAAACACTCAGAGATGGGCTGGATGTGGATTTTGGCATTGTGCTTATTTTTTTCTCAAAAATACCGTGGAAGCCAATGGCCACCAGAAACTATTTGGTTACCAAAATTCTTCAAAATATAAACTTTTATGTTCACAGTTTAAGTCTTAGTAATTTTATTACGTGCTTTTATTGTTTTTCTTTTTAGTTCTTGGTTTTTTGTACTTTACATTCATTTAGCCTTCTCTTTATTTCAGTTTTAGTAATTTTAGTACTTACTGTATGTTGCAAAAGCAACATTTCTAATTTTCACTTACGTTCTCATCTATTATTTATATTTTATTTTAGCTTTATTTTAATTAATACATTTTTATACATAGTTTTATGCCTCCATATTTTTATTATGTCTCATTTGAGCCTTCTTTAATTTTTTCTAAACACGAAGAAGGAGAAATTAATTATAAAGAAACATCTGAGGCAAATGTTATACTTAAAAAAATAGCAATACAGTACTCATCAGGCCATTTCTCTGAAAATGCTCAATCCAGAACAAGCAATGCTTATCACACAGCTTGATTTATCAAAACAGGACATATTCCTGGATCAACATGCTTTGCTGGTCCAGGAACCACATTCCTATCAATCCATTCAGTCCTGACTCCAACCCAACCTCTTTTTCCAGGAACAACAGTAGATGTTGATCGAGGAACATGTCCTGCTAGTGTAAATCAAATCCCTCTTATCGCAGTAAGAGCAACTACACTCAGTATCTATCTCCTTCACTCACACTCTTCTTGACAAATATAGGGGAGCTGCAGGTAACACAGGAAAGAAGTGAAGAAGTATCCCGCTCCGGTTGCATTCTTCTGCATCGCAACACAGCCCGTTTGATTGGGTGCAAGTGCTGATGTCATTTCAATATTTAAGTTGTAGGTAGAGCCATCAGACCAGCGGAAATCACCTTCTGTCTATGGATATTAAAAACAGTTTGAATGAAACACTAGCATAGCACATACTATTTTTAACTCTTTCCCCACCATTGATGAGTTATCGTGCTTTTAGAACACAACGCTTCTTCTAAACTAAACTAAACTCAATGAGTTTTTACAGCTTCACTGTTATACACTTGGGGGCGCTATTACACATCTTTTGAACGAGTACAAAACCTCCCGAACAAAAACACAAGTGAACAGGACAGAGAAACAAGCGATCTCTTATGTGAACAGATGCATCAGCAATAGACAGCATATCAATGAAAACTGCATAAAATTACGGAGTAAACTGTTGATGCAGGAAGTGGTATATGTCTGTGTAAGCTTTGGGGGTGTTGATGGAAGCGATTTACTTGAGTTATTCTTTGGTAATCTTCATGGAATATTATCCAGATGTAGTTTTTGATAAAAATTATATTTTTTCACCTTTTTGCTCAAAGCTATACATTTTTATGAAACCTTCCTGTGTTTAAGTGTTGATAAAAAAAGAATGCTTTAAGCTAGAATAAAAATAAAAATAAAAAAATTGTTTAAAAGTAGAGGCTCAGATCTTCATTTTTGTGTATTGCACATTCAAATATTCAGAGTGCAAAATATACTGGAGGCCATCAAATTTTAGTGGCAACCTTTTTCAAAAATGCTGGCGGGGAAAGAGTTAAAAGTTTCAGTATGCAACAAAAAAAGTGTGCAACAGTCTCTCTATTGTCCATGTGTGTTTGCCCTCTACCTCATGGTCATTTAAAGCTGTCCACAACAGCAGAAGATGGTTATAGGACCCTAAGAAAGATATGATGGATAAAAACTCTGCATATGTCTTTATGTTGGCCAGATGTGACCCTGGGGTTGATCTTTCACATGCTTGCTTCGCTCCGGACCATGACATGAAACTTGGGTTCACCTTATAACAGCTCCATCCCACAGCAAGCCAGCCAACGGGACACTGACCTGCAGGAGGAAGTTTCAACATTAGTGTTTGTGTGTTGTGTCTTTACATGTTTTTCTACTATTTACATATTTTTCATCTTCTTTAAATGTTTGCTATTCTAAATCAGTATGATCCAAATGATTTTTTGCATAAAAGAAAAATGTATAATTTTGACCCATAAAATGTATTGTTGGCTATAGCTACACATATACCCGTGCTACTTATGATGGGTTTAGCGGTCAAGGGTCACAATATTATCAGTGTGCATTGACTCTTATATCACCAAGATGCCAAAGTAGTTCCAATTAGTTCAACATTTCTTAAAAGAACAATTTCCCTTAGCGTGAAGAACCTATTCATAATTAAAAAACACCTTCTTTTTTATCCAATGGAAACTTTAAAAAAACATTCAAAGGTTCTCTAAATGTTACAAAATCTTCATGGAACTATCAATGCCAATAAAGAACCATTATTTTTAAGAGCGTGTGAGGATGTGAGAGAGATGGTGTTTGCATCGCACCTTGTTTCCCATTAAAAGTGTATAAAAATGATCTGTCCGGGATGGAAAACACAGAATCTTTTCATCTTCTTGAAATGTTTGCTATTCCAAATCAGTATGACTGACACTCTTTGAACTGGTGCACAAAAGTGCATGGTGATTTATTTAATCAAATATAAAATTATATGGTTTGGTGTAGTATTATAAAATTAAAAATCATATTCATAATGACCATGAAAGTAGTCCATATCATTTCTGATTAATATTTAGATTTAACTTTAATAAATCATATATATCAAAATTCCATAAAATGTAGTTTGTTTTAATAATGTTATGTGCTTTTGTCAATTCTTCCATGAATAAATTTGGACAAAATCTGTTTGTAAATATATATTTAGCTTCAATTAAATTTTATTTCATTATTTTCATTCTTATATCATATATCATCTTTCAAATAACTGGATGATAAACAGTATTTACATCAAACCCAATAAAAGCATTTTTGGTCCTACTTAATTTTAATTTTAAGACTTTTATATATTAAGCATATTCTTTTATCCAAAGCAAATTACAACAGAGGAACAGAAGCAATTCATCAAAACACTATTCATCATATGTGTATGTGCACATACCTGTCTTTATGGCCAGCTGTAGGCTTTGTGTAACATTAATTTGGAGATGAGGGATGAATGTTTTCTTTGCCACACTGATATTGTAATGACGCCCAGGCTGTAACCCCGTCACCTGGTGGAATGGCTGAAAATGGGACACAACCCAACACTGCTCATCCAAACACACATCCAAGACATCTCCATCATCTAATGTAGGCCAGTTGAATACGACAGTCGTGGATGAGACATTCATGCGTACAGAGGATGCCACGAGAGGAGCTAACAACAATACAGCAAAACAAGAGTATTAAAACACAGACAAAACATGTGCATTTGTGTCGTTGGAGCCTCTATCTTCAGTGTTACCAAGGTGGAAAGTCTTGGCATCTAGCAGTTCTGTATCATTGTGTGATTGCAGACTGAATCCCAGCTCCTCAGAAACTTGTGGTGCTCTGAACTTCATCACACACTCACACATGTCTTCACACACTGCAGTACTGCTCAGCACCTGACAGAGGGGGAGAGACTCAATTAATCAGATGTGACCTTGGACCACAAAACCATAATTTTCATTTTTTGGAATTGAAATGTAAACATCATCTGAAAGCTGAATAAATAAGCTTTCAATTGATGTATATTTTGTTAGATAGGACAATATTTGGCTGTTTGAAAATCCGGTATCTACAATATAGGTGCAAAAAAAAATCAAAATTATGAGAAAATCACATTTAAAGTTGTCCAAATGAAGTTCTTAGCGATGCATATTACTAATCAAAAATTAAGTTTTGATATATTTACGGGAGGAAAATTTACAAAATATCTTCCTGGAACATGATCTTATCCAAATGATTTTTTGCAAAAAAGAAAAATTTATAATTTTGACTCCATACAATGTATTGTTGGCTTTTGCTACACATATACCCATGCTACTTATGATGGGTTAGTGGTCCAGGGTCACGATATTATCAGTGTGCACTGACTCTTATAACATGAAGATTCCAAAAAAAAGTTCCATTCTGGTTTCCCTGAAGAACCTTTCAGTGAACATTTCTTAAAAGAACTTAAAAGAACAATTTCCCTTAGAACCTATTCATAATTTAAAAACAGCTTTTTTTGTCCAAAGAAAACTTAAAAGAACCATTCAAAGGTTCCATAAATGTAAACAAAAAAATCTTCATGGAACTATCAATAAAGAACCATTATTTTTAAGAGCGTGTGAGGATGTGAGAGAGATGGTGTTTGCATCGCACCTTGTTTCCCAATAAAAGTGTATAAAAATGATCTGTCCGAGATGGAAAACATTGAAATGCCACCTGCATATGCACAGAGGATGGACTTCTGGAACATGGAAGACTGAAAGCCTGCAGGACAACAAGAGGAAAGAAAAATCCAAAGGGTTGATAAAACTTTTTCTATCAAGCTTTAATATTACTACTTTATTATGACGGCTATCTTTAAAATCAACATGAAATGATGGTCACAAAGAGCTTCTACATGCATTTCTGAGTGATGCATTCAATGATAAAAATAGAAAATGGACTTATTCCAATGGTAAAAATTATTATTGCAATACAATTGCCATATCAATTTCATTAATGTTATATGCCAATGAAATATTTTTAGATTTAGGCTGCATTGCCTAAAACAATGACCACTACAGTAAAAAAAGAATACAGTATTTGGCTAATAAATAACATTATTTCTTGCCTAGATGATGACAGCTGAAAAGGAAAGGCATTTCAGATGCAAAGCAAGTTAGTAGATCATGATAAAAGATTGCAAAGACAAACATCTTCTCTTTGAAATAGCATGCATTAATAAATAACGGCACAGGAATATTTATTAAGAAAGCAAACAGGGTTAATTCTAATTTCATGTTCAAGTTTTCGAAAGAACTATTCCAGCTTAGAAAGTTTCTAACACAAACAGCATTTATTACGTAACTCAAACTCTCAGAAAGCCACATATCTTTTTCCTTCACAGCAATTTACAGCGAATGCATTTTCCTTTACTTGATGATGCAATCTAATTAAGTTTGAATAAATCATTACCTGAAAGAAGTGCAGAAGCTGCCAAATCAATGCCAGAACTTTGTCCATGGAGCTCCATCCCATAATTCCAGTGTCCATAGACGACACCTTATCCTTAAACCAAAACACTACGGTCTTTAGCCTTGCAGCTTTCACTGTAATAATAACCTACACTACAATAGTATGGTCAGCAGCATCCTAAAACAGTCTTTGTGGTCATAAGAGCACTCCGTGGCATCTTAGAGCAAAAAATCTGGCTGACTGCAGTTTACACAAAAAAATACCCCACATTCCTTGAGGTCACGCCTCCATTGCCACTCCAGATGCCCATGCCAGCATCTCACAACTTACAAAATCCCACACTGGAGGATTCAACCACACCTCCTCCCGAAAGCAGCTCTGCGTCTCATTCATTTAGATCAGACAGCCTCTCCACCCCATATTTTCTTTTTTTTCTTTTGACCTAATCGAAATAAGTACGGGCTTTCAAGATGACTAAAGTCGCGCAGGGTCGGTCGTGGAGTAGGGTTAACGTTAAGAGAATACACAAAAATCCAGCACTTCACTCCTACTTGCATTACATCACCCAATGAGAATAAACTCAAAACAATTTATATTAGCTGTCAAGAATAATTCATCAACTCACATTATGTAATGTTTGGAATGTTTCAGAGTCAATACAAGTTGTATATACGGTACAACCCTTAAAAGAACTTGCACTGGGCAAATGTAAAATTTTATTCTATTTTGGCAGCTTTCGAAGTGTGTACTTTAGAGTTTATAACACTGCTTCAGACTTTCATTGTCAATGCTCAGCTGCTTTCACTGTACAAATACAGTCATAACAAGTCAATGTTATTCTCTCTGGAAATCAAGAGTTCACTGTATTGAACTCACAACATTCCTTTAAATTCTGATTCAGCAGATGTTCGCAAGGGAGGAGATGAACTTCTCCATGTTAATTACCTGACTTGAAAGCAAAACACAACTCAGCAGGATATAACTCCAGTCATGCGTGGGCTGATCTAGTTTAATAAATCACTGCTGGAATTAGATCAGGGTGAAGATGCTACACTTCCGCTGATGGAGGACAAGATACATGCCAATTGTTTTTCATTCAATTATTATTTATTCAGTTTGGTCATTTTACATTGAAATGTCTAAATATTATTCACACCATAAGGTGAAACAAAACTTTTACATTTTCTAAATGATTCGTATCTGCTATATACTAATATGTGGCTAGTTGAACGGATTATTACAAAATAGCTTGGTAAATCAATTAAATGATTGATTTGCACAGTGCATATGGAAAAATATAGTTTTTTTTTTGTATTTTTATTTTATTATTTAAAAAACAGTGACAATAGCATGCACGTTTATAGGTAGTTTACTATATGCTAAGCATATTTAGGCTTATACAATTAAGTTCATTTGCAGCAGAGATCATGTTTTTGGCATTATGGCTATAGTATGGAAATTCAAGTTCATCACGTTATGTTTTTTGAGACGGCTTAAACATAGACTGTCAACACAACTAGTTAGTGATGGATGTGCCTGTCAAGCAACTGTGTAGAATTTCTCTTTAAATATCAATGCCTACATAAAGGCCTGTTCACACAAAGGACGATAATGATAAAGGTTTAAAAAAAAAATTACTATAACATAAGTATACAATAACAGAAAAGAGAAACAACATTGTTGGAATCACATGCAGAATGATGAATGATAAAAGCACTGACAGACAATCAGAGTCTATCCTGTTTTGAAGAGATTTAGAAAACTGCAACGTGCTTATAAAAAAACATAATAGTGAAATTGTGTGTTTGGTTGGACGTGAATATAATTTCAGTATATATCACTTTATCATTATTACTCTTGATGTGAATAGGGCTTAAGACTGGATTGTTTATTTTCTCTGTAACTAAAACATTTAATATAACTTTTTTGTTGTTGTTAGAGAAAACACAAAGTTGCCATTTAAATAAAGCATTTGGTTAAAAGCAAAGATTTTGAAATGTAGAAATGTATTTCAAATGTTAATGGAAAATAATGAATCTAATAATATCCGTCCCCATGTCATTTCATCATTCAACAAATGTTAATACTAAAATCTAAACAGTTTGTTGTTCTTGTTTGAATAAATGTTTGATTCACCTAAAGTGCTCACAGATAAATTATAGATCTCAAAGACACAACAAATCCAGTGATTGTGTTAGTAGTTTGCGGTTTTACAGATACTGTACTGTATATGCAGTCGGATTGGGGCCTGTCTGCGTTAAGCTAGTGCTCTCACTGAGATCTTAACTTTACTGCACACAGTCCGCATGGAATCAGTTCCACTGGCACGAGCAGTCCATTGGTTCCTGGTAGTAATAGTCCACCGTAGTGGCATTTCGAGTGCAGTACAGCTGAATGATGCGGTTTTGGAGGCCGTTCTCACGACAGCACTTGCAGAAACGTGCATGGCTGTTAATGTTAAAGTTGAAGATGGTGGCAGATGGACATTTTCCATCACATGAGTACACAGTCACCTGAAGAGAACAGTAAACAGTAAACTCTCCAGAAGATAAATTACACTCTATAGTACTGTATTTTATAGATAATACTAAAAACCAAACAGAATAGAGAATCATAGTTCATAGAGTTCTTTCACACTTACAGGTGCGTTACTTCTACAGTCATCTTTTCTGATGGTGGTCCTGATGGCGACTCTCTTACAGGTTTTACCATCTTCTTTGCCTACACACACACACACACACACACAGAAACTGTGACTTACAAATGAACACAAACATAAGTCAACATGAAACTATATTTATAAACCATTTTTCTTCTGGAATGTGACAGAGTGGAAGAAACGTTTTAAAAATGTATTACATAAAAAATAAATAAATAAATAAATTATATTTAATAAAAAATCAAAGTTTGAAAACATTTTATCCATCTGTATTTGACTATTGTTATTTCTTATTACTGCTGTTACATTAACTAGCATTACATTATACATATTTTTAAAAAAAAAGTAATTTTATTGGCCTGATTTCAGAAAGGCTGCAGTACGTACTGTTTTATATATATATGGAAGAATGAGCAATATGTTCAGGAACATGCACAACATACTCATACAGTACTTAAACATGTAAGTGATATTTTTATATAACATTATTAATAATAAAATAAAATAAAACGGATTGATGTTTAGTAGTGTGTTTTCACAAGCTTAGAATATCCATCAATGATGCTTGGACTGTTTAGACAGCTAAACCAAGTAGAGTTTATTCTTTGTAAATGCAGCTAAAATAATGAGTCAAATACACACACACACACACACACACACACACACACCCAAACACATTAACACAGCAGGCTCAGTGACTATTATTGCTGCACCTTGGGGGCTTCACTTGATTGACATTTTAGTTACCATGGTGACATTTGTCTGACAATGATGGAGTGGCACTATTAAGAACTGAACTTTTCACCCATATGTCATTTTTGTTTGCATAACAATGTTAAAATGAAAGGTATTTAACTCTTTTGAGGGCAGTGTGTGAGTGTTATAAATTTCAAGTTCATTAATTTTGAAACAGGGATTCTGGAGGTTCAAATGGAGGACAGATTCTGAAGATTTATCATGGGGTTTCTACAGGAAATAAATCAAGACTTCACAGCTGTGTGTCTGAGATGGTGGGAGATGAGATGTGTGTATGCAATGCAGTTGTGTCTGTGTTTGTGTCTGAATTTTACACAGATGCTCATGAGTGTCAGTATTCTTCCATTATTTAATCATCCCTCATGTCATTTCACACCAATAGTGATGTTTTTTTCAATAGAAGTTAATTATACTTCATTATGCTTTCAAGTCCCTCGCCCAAAACAATAATTGTAAAAAATATTAATATTTAAATATTCAATTAAATGATGATTACATTTCAGTGCATTGAGAATTTTCTTTTTCGTAAAAATTTACATTTAATTGTAAAAATTAAAAACTTTAGTCTATTTTAATAAGAAAAATACATATATTCATATTTAAAAAAGGTAATAAAAATAAACATCAAACCTGCTGCAAAACCGGCAGGTTATATCTGAATTAACTAAGGGTGGCGCATGTGATTTAAGACATTATTTAAATTTCTTTTCCACAGACAAAAAAAAAAAATAGTGTAAGAGTTTGAAACAACATGAGGGTGATTAAATAAAACTTCTATTACAGGCCAAATGTCTCACACACTTAATCAATCAGTTCACTTGAACTAAGAGAAAATAATGGCAAGACGGAAAGTGATAAGTGCGAAATATTTTCTTCAAAACACACACAATGTTATGAGACACAGATAAAGAGAATTCAGTAGATGAGTGAGTACCTGTATCACAGTTAGTACTAGCAGTGGGTGTTACTGGACTAACGGAAAAAGGCAACAAACCAAGTCCAGCACCTGAGAAACACACAGGGGCAGGTTCACAAACTCACAAGTCCATAACAAACTCTTTCGGTTGAAGTCGCTCGTAAAGCTTCCAGCACGCAGCACAAACGCAAGAGACCCAAACCAATGCGCGAACACACAAACCCGAGCCCTCATGCGTAAAAAGATGCACAGACCCACTGCTTACACAAAGAATACATACCAGTTTGCTGGAAGCAAATATAGCACATTCTCAGCATATGCCAGACATGTTGAGTTTTCCCCTCAAAATCACCTCTGAGTCCTTCTAGCATGCTATGCCAATGTAATCAAGAACACTGGCTCTTATCTAAGAGGTAATTAAAACCAGATTCATGCAGCATTTTCCAATATGCTTTCCTTGGATGATAAGTAATGCAAAAATACATAAACTACTATTCAAAAGTTTTGAGGTCAGTAATTATTTTTAAAGAAATTAATACTTTTATTCAGCAGGGATGCATTTAATTGATCAAAAGTAAAGCAATTCATTATGTTACAAAAGATTAAAGTGCTGTTTTTCTTTTTTTTACTTTTTATTAATCATGGAATCCTTAAACAAATGCATCTTGATTTCAACAAAGATATTAAAGGGTTAGTTCACCCAAAAAATAAAAATTAGCTAAATTACTCACCCTCAAGGCATCCTAGGTGTATATGATGTATAGGGGTGTAACGATACGCGTATTCGTATTGAATCATTCGGTACGAGGCTTTCGGTTCGGTACGCGGTACGCATTATGTACCGAATGGTTCATTGGACTAATTAATTATATTTGGAAAATAAAATAAAAATTGTGAAATATAATGAGATGCTATCAACAAGGTAGTCCAATAACCCAAACAACGTAACAGGCAACGCCCCTGACACCCCCGAAGAAGAAAAAAACCACCAACTTATATGTTTATGTTAGGCTACTCTATCAGGCGCTTGCTCACTCAGTACGCGCTGAGTGAGCGAGCAGTTCATGCACGGTACGCGGTGGCCAATGCGTTTAACAGACCAGAAATAGAACATCCTCCAATAACCAATAGGTCTGGTGTTTGGGTGCACTTTACCAATTGATCGGGGCATCCAAACAAGCACGGAAATCAAAATGGACTAGTAGTAGCCTACTGTACTGTGTCGGAATTTCCTGAGCAGTACGATACAATTAACAGGCCTGCACGTTATAAGACAGAAGAACTGTTATAAATAGAACGTATGCACGGGCAGTTTTGAAAACTCCACCTACTTTGCTCTTGGAGTGCAAATCGCGTTGTATCTGAAGGGCAACGCTGAGACCAGGGTCCAGCGCAGCGCATACCGCGTCCTGTGTGAAAGACCCTTTAGCCATTTTGCGAGCGCACTCTGTAGTGGAAAACGCAGGTTTTAAGAACATGCTTAATGTAATTGAGCCCCGTTAGCCTACAATATTCCTTCACGAGCCCATTTCAGCCAGACCGTAATTCCTGCTTTTTTCCAAAAAACATAAGCCCTATAGAGAACCAATTGAGTAAAAACACACTCAATATAAAGAGTTATAGAGTTCCATATAAAAAGTTACATCTTTGTATTTGTTCATAACTACTACAACAATATAACATTTTCATTTTTTTCTTATAAGGAGCTGTTTTTGTTTTATAAAGTATGCTGCTAAGAAAACACCATAGAAGATGGGTAAAGAATAGCTCCATCGTTGTTCAATGTAAAAAAAAAAAACCCAAAAAACATACTTTGTTAGTTTTAATAAATAAAACATTTTTTAAAAATCAAGGAAATTTATCTGCCAATTTTTTCTTTTTGCTGTATCTAAAACGTACTGAACCGTACCGAACCGAACCGTGACACCAGTGAATCGTATCGAACCGAACCGTGAATTTTGTGAACCGTTACACCCCTCATAATGTATATTCTTCTTTATATTACAAATGATCTTTAATCTGTTTAATGCCACTCAGTGGGTGTTGCAGTGCAAAAGAAGTTAAAGAAGAAAGTCATATACACATAGGATGCCTTGAGGTCGAGTATTTTATGGCCTAATTTTCATTTAGTGAAACTAACCCTTTAAGCAGTACAATGGTTTTCAACACTAATAACAGTAATAAATGTTTCTTGAGCAGGATCATGTGCATAACAGGAATAAATTAAATTTCCATTATATTAAAATTAGTTATTAAACAGTTATTCTCAAATATAACAATATTTGACAATATTGATGTTTTAATCTTTTGTTTTAATCAAATGAATGCACCCTTGGTAAGAATAAGAGACCTTCTGGCCCCAAATTTTAAACAGCAAGATGGATTTAAATATGAAAATACAACTTAAAAAAGATTTATAAAATGCTTTTGTTTCTATTAGTGACAGATCAATACATTGATCTACTTAGGATTATGCTTTTATAATATGCAACCCAAGACAATAAATGCTCAAATATTTGGTTGATATTTGTTTTAGTGCATTTCAATTAAATAATGTGAAAAATATATGGATCCCAAACATTTAACCTATTCATTCCCTTGATTTTTCTAGTTATTATTAAACACAACTGAATAAGGATTTTTAAAGTTCCAAGCCTATTAAATAATTTAGAGCTAAACACAAGCAGAATTTCATATGAAAATGACAATGTATTCAATTTATTATGTTTCTGTAACTTGTTTTTAGATTTGATCAATTTCCATTACTTTTAAGACTTAGATATCACAATTTTAAAATTCCTTGACATTACAAAAATATCAGAACCCAGATGTCATTAAGCTGATCAAAATCTGAAAAAATGGGCCACTGAAAAACCTATATTGTTAACTCAAACAAGCCATTACTGTACATACTGATTCTGACTGCATTCATCTGAACCTGTTTATACTGTACATAAAGCACCAAGCTTTGACAAGAGGCATTTAATAACCACAGACACCAATCCCATAGCACAAAATCCAGCTTGAGCCACAAAAGACAAAGATAAAGTTAAGAATGCATAGAGAGGAGGACCATAAAGCATTCTGGCTTTCATTAGTTTTCATCACAAAACCTTGTTAGCACTTTGTTTTGTACACTTCTTCCTATATCATGGTGTGTACACTCATTGTAATATAGAGAGAATTGAAAACAAGGAAAAGCACATGAAATTGAAACTGAAAGAAAAGAATGAAAGAGGCCCATGAGATGTGTACAGCAGCGCTCATTCCCCCCCCCGCCCGGACAACAGGGAGCATCTAACCACAACGCAACCAGCAGCTAGTAAAGCCCAGCACTGCTTCTCCATCATGCTGTTCCAAACAGCCCCCAGCATTCCCAGAAAGCACAAGCCAGCCCTAGACACTCTTACTTACATGTCTTACAGCAGCCGTCCACATACGTTTGAACTATGCCTCCATTCTGAAACACAAAGCACAGAGCTTAGAAAAACAGCACAAACTGGTACAGATAAGCTATAAGAACACACTGATTTTAGTCAGACCTGAATACATTCTGTGTCATTGAAAGGAGGACAGACCACTCCAGAGGCCAGAACTACTGCGCCCACCGCCGTCTCCATACAGTCAAAGCGTGTGCAGTTAGCCACCCATGAGCTTCCCGCCTGCCAACCACATCAAAATACACTATCAGGTTAATGCATGTGTTGGATTTCATGAAAACAATGATGTGGTTTTGCGTGTGTTTTGACCTACAGTCAAAAAGTACCAGATAGTGAGTGCAGATTACCATAAATAGTTCTGTAGTCCCGTTTTCACTGGGATACGAGCATGAGATGTTTTTGCAGGAGCCACAGCACACATGTGGATCAGATGACGGGACATAAACCTGATGCTATAGTAACAGAAATATAAAACAAAATATTACAAAAACTTTTACAAATATAAATGCAAAACAAATACATAAATAATAAAGTCATTAAACACAATACAAGAAAATCGCATAATAATGTCATGTAAATATAAAACGGTATTGTCCAAAATAGGCCATATTCAACACTTTTGAAGCATTGTTTATTCCCTGAAATCCACTTCTTGAATGTTATTCAAATTTTCTGAAATGGCTGAAAGTGGTGCTTCACCTCTGTTATGATTGACTATACTGTACATTGAAATATTTGGTTTAAAAGACCTATTTTCTTTCATCTTATATCCATTTTCAAATTCATTATCAAAAAAAATATTTAGAAAATTATGCAACATTGTTCATTTTTGTTTGCTAATACATATACTGAAAGTTGCATTAGTCATGTGACTTACAGGCTCACACTTCTCAGAGCAGTTGGCAGTGGTGACCTCCATGGCGTAGAACCCGGTGCTGGGGTCTTTATGTGTGAGGCACTGAACGGTGTAACACAGTTCCCCCTCAAAATATTGCACCATAGACTGGCCTGGGTTCAATATCGTTACGCCCTGAAACAGACACACTTCTGCCTTCTCTACACACACATACACACAGAGACACATAAACAAGCACTTGCATTTCAGTTTCACTGAATAGTGTGGCATTTGGAGTGTGTTAGTGTTTGTACAAGTCTTACTGCAGTGATACAGTGGGCATCCACATGGGCCGCCGGGGTCTGGTTCCTCCACTCTCATTTCACCCTTTAACACAAAAGTCACGGTATAACACTGTGGTTACAGGAGAATTCACTATGGCAGTATTCACTCACAGAATACATTTTAAAACGCTTACCACAGTGCAGACAGGAAGTGTAACGTTGGGACACTGACATTCTAAAAACAACAGATGTTAAAAATAAAACTATTCAAAATGTAAGCATGTTAAAATAAAAATACTTATATGGCAATACCATGGCAAAGTGATGGCATTACATGGAACTACCATTTAAAAGTATGGGGTGGGTAAAAAGGCTGCATTTATTTCTCAAATATAGTGACATATTATTATTGTTATTAATATATTTACAAATGCAACTTTGTCCTGTTATGCAACACTGAAATTTCAGCCTCATTACTTCAGTGCCACATGATCCTTCAGAAAAACAATATGCTGATTTGCTGAAATCACATCTATGAACATCTATGAATACAATAGAAATCTGATGAATAGAAATGTATTTGAAATAAAAATGTTTTTTAACATTACAAATATCTCTACTGTCACTTTTGATAAATTTTTGCATCCTTGCTAAATAGTCATATACATTTCTTTAAAAAAAAAATTATCTTACACCAACATTTTGAATGGTAGTGTACTAAGAATATCTTGCCATTTACACTGTAAATTTTAGTGTAATATTTCTCTATCTTTGTGCTTGGGCATGCTTTAGTATAGCTTTATTTAGAAGAGAACTGTTGAAAAAATATCCACAGAAGTTTTCTAAATCAACAAAAATAATAAAGTGCATAAAGGGACAAAATAACGCCTTTCTAAAATCTCAAAAGGAGAATTAGAGGGTTTACGTAAGGTTATTCCTTAGCAAGTATAATTATCTTGATTATCTTAAAAACAAAAAGGAGTCAGTGTTTAGATATCTAGGTAAGTGTGCATGTGTCCAGTACCGCAGTGTGTCTCTGGGCAGCAGCTGTCCGGCACAGGTCTCTTCACCAGTACAGCTCCAGGAGCACAACTCACACTGGGCTCAGGACATAGAGTCATATCACACACTGAAAGAGCAAGACACAGCCTTTAAACACGTCATGTTTCTCCTTTCATTAAGAAACACAAAATGACAGTGAAT
The DNA here is from genome assembly GCF_023724105.1 of Carassius gibelio. Taxonomy (NCBI): domain Eukaryota; kingdom Metazoa; phylum Chordata; class Actinopteri; order Cypriniformes; family Cyprinidae; genus Carassius; species Carassius gibelio. The sequence continues at coordinate 3,332,371 of NC_068413.1, read as the reverse complement.
GCTTGTGTGTTTGTTCTAACTACCACAATTATACTGTGGACAGCAGTGATTAGTGGAGTTCACATCCACAGCCAGGATCTCTCCAGGCAGACACACTGGTACAGGGTCAATACAGGACTCGCACACTGCAAAACAGTCAATGCCACAATAAAATCACAAAAGATTATTATTTTAAGAGTGTTTTATGTAAACATGTTTTATATTATAATATATATTTTAAAGCATTATAAATAATTGTATATCTTTGTGTAATTATATATATATACTGTATGTGTGTGTTCGAGTATAATAAAATACTAAAAAAACTGCCTTCTGATAATTATTTTATTATTAATTATAATTGAATGCAAAAATGAATGTATTGTCAGCGTAGAGATGAGAATATCAGCTGAAGTATTCAAGTATTTATAATATATTATTACCACACATGTAGCTGTAGCAGCAAGCTTGTGCCCCTCGGACCTCCACCAGGAATTGATCTTCTCTGCAGATCGGGGCAGGAACACTCTGACATGCCAGCGGATCACATTCTAACAGGGACCAATCAGAAGTCTGACCTTTGTCCACTGATCAAATAAACAGCCAATCAGAGTAAGGATTACATGAGCTCTTACCACATCTGTATTCAGGACAACAGGACAGAGCGCTGTAGCCAATCACCAGCTTGTCTCCATTCTCACAGCTGGGCACTTCACTCTGACAGATGGTGAGGTTACATTCTGGACACAAAGACACAAGCATTAGTTATGCATATTTTCTTGGAAATACTGTACATTTTTAATGTGCAGATTTGATTTGTTTCATTTATTTTTAATGTTTTGTGCCATATCAGCATCTAAGGCAAGAACCAAAAACAGGTTAATAAAATTCATTAACATATTTATAATGAGATAAATAATGTTCATGCAGAAAGATACAATTTTGCATGTATCTAATTAAAGTTTTTGTCAACTTTAATGTTTTTGAAAGTCTCTTATGCTTACCAAGACTTTTGTTTGTTAGAGTAAAAACAGTATTTTTTTTTATGCAGTAACTGCATTTTAAAATAACTGTTTTCCACTGTCATTTCTATTTCAAAATTTAAAATGTAATATATTCTTGTGATGCAAAGCTGAATTTTAAGCAGCATTATTCCAGTATTCAGTGTCACATGATCCTTCAGAAATCATTCTAAAATGCTGATTTGCTGCTTAAGAAACGTTTCTGATTATTATCAATGTTGAAAACAGTTCTGCTCATTTTTTTTTCGTATAGAAACTGTGATACACACAGTTGTGTATCACAAATGTTCTCTGTCAGTTTAGAGTAATTTAAACAACAAGAAGAGTAAAATTACTAATTTCGTAAAAAAATAAGACCCCAAACTTTTGAACTTTAGTACATATTGTATTATTTTTTTTATCACATATATATATATATATATATATATATATATGTGATAAAAAAAAATAATATATATGTATCATACATTGTATCATTTTGTTTTTTAATAGTACATCAAATGAGCCAGGATTTCTGATGGATTTGTGAATTATCCATCCACGTGTTTTTTTTACCACAAATCTTCTTAGGACAGCAGACTCCTTCCTCCAGCACATCGACTGCATACTCTCCCTCCCTCTCACACAGAGGAGCAGGTTCATAACTGCACTCGGGTTCCACAGGAACCACACTACCATTCTCCAGACACTTGAACAGACAGCAGCCACGCAGAGAGCCGTTCCACACCTCACCCGGGGCGCGTGGAGCACCATCGTTATCTGTACACACTGATCACATGGAAATAACAGGCCATTATCACAACAGCACTTTATTTTTAATACGAGCAACAACATAGTGTGGCATTCTCACCGCACTGGTCCTCGGTGACACAGAAGGCAGAGTCTGCTCGGTGCAGAATGGTACCGCTTTTACAAACGCACTCCTCTCTGATAGAAGAACAGGTGCTTTCCTCATAGTAATCTCGGTTTTGACATGTCCGAGTCTTACATGTATTCACACAGGGTTTATATTCTTTACCAGGAGGACATTTGAGTGCTGTGTGTACAAACACATACAAATATGAAAAAGTGAAAAATTCAGCGTTTAAGTAAAAACCTTTGTGCTTCCATACAGTATCTGTAAACACACTCACGGCAGAAGTTGCTTTTCCTCCAGCTGAAGCAGATCTGATGCGTGTAACAAATGGCCACATAAGCAGCCAGGAAGTCACACTCGTGCTCTTTATAGTGTAAGTCACCAGCCCATATCTTATCACAGAAGTGTTCTGGAGAAACCTTCAAAACAACATTTGGAAAAATAATCAAATATAAAATGGTCAACTCACATGTAGGGCAAGTATGAATTTTCACAAATTAAACACAAAATATCAAATTAAAGTAAAAATCTGTGTCTTTTTAGTACTATTTATATACTATTATGCTATTTATAAATATAATGAATAAGTCTTTATTTTATTTTAGATTTTATTTTAATTGGTTTGCTTTAATAAATTGTGTTATGGGCTATTTTGCTTTGATTTATTTTTATTTTAGTAAGTTTAGTCCTCTAACTTTTTAAACTTCAAACTTTTATTTACTTTTATTTAGATTTATTTCAGTTGCCAATGCAACATTTCAAAATGTTTTAATGCAATATTTATATTTTATTTATTTCAGCTTGATCAATAATATTTACTAATTGCTTTTTAAAAGCATTGGATGTAAATAGGAGGCCTGCACATGAATATGTATTCAAGCTTGTGTGTGGTACCTTGTGGTGACATTTAGAGAAAGGTCTCTGGTTGAGCATGGTGAAACATTTGGAGCAGTTGCCGGTGGTGCAGTTGTCTCCCACTCTGCGGAAGTAATCTGTATCCTCTGACGTATCCACCATCCATCCGTGCAGAAATACTGGGATGTCCTCAATATCCTGGACCACTGTACCATTGGGCAGCCGCAGGTCATCAGCTGGATTACCATCACAACATCCTGACAAAGAAAACAAATACGCTGGTAACAAAATACACCAAACACGCTTACATGACCACAAATGCCCAAGGCTGATAAATTATTAAAACATAAAACATGGAAAAACACATTTAGCTTGTAGAATGTGAGATATTTCAGAATGAAACTAAATAAATATTACCTACCTAAAACCATTTTTTATCTGGGTTTGGACATATTTGGATAAAAGTAGGATATTATCTTATTGTTTACAAATATTTTTCCCCACCCATGAAACCTGATTACATTAGCAGAAAAGTTTACATTTTGATGAAAGATTATAAAAGCAGTTTTCTTCTTTAGCACAAACATGCATTGATAATTTTTGCACAATAAAATCACAGATACTGATTAAGGAAGTAAACAGGGACATATATGATTTCATGATTTCACAGTTGTCTAAAAAGTGCAAGTCCAACATACTGACCGCAGAGCCCCCTAGTGGAGGTGTTATCAGGAGCCGTGTACTGTAGGACCATGATGCCAGTGCTGTGGTACCACTTTATGTTGATCCCACCAGGTGTATTAATGATGTACATGGTCCCGGTGTCATCAATATTGAGGTTCTGCCTTGTAAGAGGAAGCCGTGCCGTAATCTGATTCACCGAAACCTGTGTCAGATCAAACAACAGAAATCACTTTTATGAGCCACGATTAAGTGGAGACACAAGATGCAGGACTTACGATACAATTTTGACTTTTAAATAAATGAGAATGTATTAACAAATGGTTAACAAATTTCAATTGCCATTATCTTGGATTTTACTCCGTTTACTCGAAAACAAACAATATTATAAGATTTACTGGCTGCTCAAATAATAACTACTAAAAATAGAGCTTTGCATTTTGTTGTGTTTTGAACAACATGACTTCGTGACTAAAGAGGTCAAATCTTGCCAGCATTACCTTCCGGTCCAAGCGGTTGACCATTATTCTGTACGACTGAGTTGTAATGTTCAGCTTCTTAAAACACAGACCAGAGGTTCCACCAGAGGGAGTCTAACAGGGAGAGAAGAGGCAAATGAGCTGTATAATAATAATACTGTAAATAACATTTGAACATAAATAAGCTAATAACACACTTACAGGTCTTCTGATGTAGTTCACACTCTGGAAGTAAAAGTCAAGCATTTAATAAAATGTGAAAAGCGTATATAGCAGACAGTCCATTTCTTCATGGTTAAGTGATAGCATGGCTTTACCTCACTGGTTGGACATTTCTCAATGTGACCGACTATTTTCTCCCTGGGCAGGTGTACCAGAATATAAGAACCGATATCATAAAGAGCCACATTATTCCCATCGAACGTGATCACACGCAGGTCAGAGATTATAGAGCAGCGACCTGACAGGACACACAAACATTAAAAGCCGATAACATGATGAACACTTTAACTTAATCAGTGTTGTTACTGTTAACTAATAAAAACTATTAAAAAATGTTTTCATTAACTGAAATAAAATATAAATATAAGGTGAAAAAATTAAGGTAAAGAAGGTCCAGAAAAGTATTAATGACATCATCAGAATAGTCAATCTGCCATCAGTGGTTCAACCGTAATGCTATGAAGCGACAAGAAGAGTTTTTGTATGCAAAGAAAACAACTTTATTCAACAATTAGTCTCCTCTGTGGCTCTCTGCATCACTGTAGAGCCATTTTGGAGAATATCCGCTGAACGCAAAATGCGTACACTATTCTGATGATGTCTTTTATGCTTTCCTGGACCTTGACAGTGTACTGTAAGTTACTAGGCGGTCAATGGGACAGTTACAACACAAGCCTCCCGGTTTTCATCCAAAATATCTTAAATTGTGTTCCGAAATGTTGCCTTTGCAACTAAATGAAGTTGAAAATAAATAATATATACTGTAGAAAAACGAAATTACTTAAAATAAAACATAAAACGAAATTACTAAAAAAATTAAATACAATCGTATAGAACTACTACTAAATACCACAAATATGAACACCTCACATGTAGAGCACTTTGGTGTAACTCTGTTGCTTTTAAATGTGCTATAGAAACACATTTTGACTTGACTTTTTTTATAAACACCTCCCATCTAGAGCAAACCTGAATGGTCATGCGTGTATGACTTACATGGGCACTGCCACAGTGGGCAGCAGGGGTCTGTGTTGGTCTGGATCGGTGTGCCCAGCAGGTTGCACTGTGGCTGGCTGATGTTGTATCTGCAGTGCTGAGAGGAATTATGCAGCATCAGCTGTCCATTAAAGCAGATGTACTCACTGCACTCATCCACACGTATTGAATATGGAGACTGTATGGATACAAAACAGAGACAAGACAGCCCATAAACCCTTCCACCACCAAAAACTATGTAAGGCACCTTAGGATGATTTCAGGTAGTACACATTGATCGGTTGTCTTTTCTGATGCCTGTTCTTGTGTTATATTATGACAGATTCATCAATTATTCACTGCACCACATCTTAACTCATGATTCTTCCCTCAGGACATCAACATCTTGGCAACTGGACAGGAAATACTCAAGAACAGAGTTAAGACTGGAAGTAGTGTTCTCCCTTTGTGGATAACCGGCTAAACTTGAAGTTGTGAATATTTATGAGCAAGTGTGTATTTAAATGTGTCATAGAGGTATCAAGGTCAGGGAGGGAAATGGGAGATGTCAACTCTAACTTATCATTAGAAAAACATATTTTTCTTAGAAAACTCAAGACATAGTAGAAATGATACTTTAACAATTCTCTGATTCTTAAATCTAACGAGTCTGAGGTGGATGTACAGGCAACTACAAGATTTTATTCAGTTTCATTTGTTCATTTTATATTTATATTATGTTCTGAGCTTGTATTATGTATATTATGTATATGTTATGAGCTTTTGGAAGTTTCATTAGTTTTGCATGTTAGAATGTTTTGATTTAAAATATTTAAGCTATAATACATTTTTTATTAGAGTTTTTATTTTATTTTAAATGATTTAAACGATTGAAAATGAAAGATGTCTTGTCCTTTGAATATATTTGTGTTATGGCTCTTTATCGTTCACTGTTTATTCATAAACCATTAAAAGAACTGAACATTACAAAAATCCTTCCATTCCATGTTTAAAGTATATTTGACCATGAATATCACTGAATACTATCAAATTTAAATATTCTATGAGAACGACCAACCCTGACACACAAACTCTTACCGTGCAAGGCCCTGTGGGTAGAAGGAACGGAGGAAGCACTGTTGTTATTCCTGCTGTCTCAGGTGAAGGGGAGGGTGAAGGCAATATCTCAGAGGCTGATGTGGTAGTTGAGGGCTCTTCGGTTGTTGTGGAGACAGATGTTGTCTCTGTGGTGATGATTGTTGAAGTCGGTTCTGAAGTTGTGGTCTCGGTTGTAATGACAGTGGTGGTTGTAACGGTGGTTGTTGGAGACGTTGTCTCTGGTTCGGTGGTGGCCTCGGGTGTGGTTGGCATCTCTGTGGTCGAGGTAGATAGTAAAGTGGTAAAAACTGTTGTTATGAGCTCTGTAGTGGGCGTGGCTGTGGTGGTGGGCGGGGCAGTGCTGACTAGAGGGGGTTCTGTGGTTGATGGAGAGGGTGTTGTGGGAGTTTCAGAGGAGGTGGTGGTAGCCAAAGTTGAAGAGACTGTGGTTGGTGGTAATGTGGGTGTAGTTGGGCTGCCAATTAAATCATCTGGTTCTAAAGGTGTAGTTATGATTGTAGTACTGGCAGTTGTGCTCGGAGAGGTGCTTGGTGTTGCCGTTGTGGTGGAGGGAGTTGTTGTGGTTGTAGGAGCAGAGGTTGGAGCCATTGTGGTTCGGTTTGATCGGGTCACAAACATGTAAGGAGTCGGAGTTGGAGAAAGTATCACACCTGCAAGCACATCAGAAACAACATAGGTGCTAAAAGAGAGGATTAAGATATGCATAAGAAGTTACGCGAATGATGGTTTCACACATACAGTCTTCTTTGTAAACACACCGCCTGGTCACTTCGTCCAACAGCATAGACTTGGGACACCGTGGAAAACAACCTTCAACTCTAAACCAGATCAGAGAGTGAAAGACAACAGATTTGGATTTTTCCTTTTCTGAAGAAATTGTACGGGTGAATACGTCTAGGTCATATTTTCCTCCTTACACTGGATGACAAAGAACATGTAGCCTGTATAACATTTTCTCATGCATTGTGATATGATTTTCATGACAAACAAGTACATACTCACTCCAAAATTACTGCAATGTGTCCAGATGTTTTAATTTAGCTAAATTATCAATTGAAAGAATTTTTTGATTTAGTCTTTATTTTATAATCCTCATTGATTATTTTTTTATTAGATTTTCATTACTGTAAAAAGTATGCTTTTAAGTGTATTAAGTGATTATTAAGTGATTTTAAGTGATAACCTGCCACGATAATGTCACAGAGCAAAACTCTTAATTCTCACACTTTTTGACTCCGTGGCTCCTCATTGAGCAACACAATATTCGAAGGCTCCATGATATAAGCTATTTTCAGTATTTTTGCTGTAATTATTATAAAGAGGCTTGTTTTATATAAATTTTTTGACATGACAATGTACAGTATAATACCTGCCTTACCAAGCAACTTTTGTTTAATTAGTTTTATTGTATTGGCATATGCACATGATCTTACGGAGGTAAAAACTGGCAGCGTGTGGCATCGGGGTCGTTGCATGTTTTCACACATGGACTGGCACATGCACGATACTTCCACTCGCACATCAAGCGGTAGGGGATCACAAAACTGCTCTCTAAAATGCAGGAACACAGCCATCATAAACATTAGAGACATTTGAGAAAGCGCTGCAAATGATGTTTGGTAAGCTTGATGTTTTATAGTCATTTTTTTGTGTGTATTTTCAGTTTAATATGAGGTGCATCAGCAGAACTCCACGTTTCCAAAAAGTGTGCCTGCTCTCTTTAATTCACTGCGCTATATTTATATCCATTCCACAATCAGTGCAGGCAATATGGGCCTGATGATAAGATCATTTATAATTGCACAGCAGATTTGATATACAGATATTTGGAGACTGGTCTTACCATCAATGATAAAACTGCTGCTGATTTTGAAGGTGTATGAATGGTCGTAGTTCTGAACACGTGCGTGTGTATGAGAAAGAGTGAGGAAGACACCCTTCTGACTGTGCAACTCAAAGGAAGATCGGCCAGGTAACCACAGGCCCTGTTGGTGGATGAAGGTCGCTCTCCGTCTGAACTCTTCCCCAGGCTGCCAGTGTTCCAAACGCAACCCACGGTTCCCAGTAACACACAGAAAGTAGTTGGGCCTCTCTGCAGACTCCAGTGAAACAACAGGAAGTCCTGAAACAGTGCAAAATAAAAAATGCAACATCAGTAGATGCTACTATTCAGACTAAAAATAAATGGTAGAGATAAACCATGTATAATTTTTTCAGAAGCTGGTCGATTTTGTTCAGTCATTTATTATTATGATTATTATTTAAATAATAAATAATGAAATAAATCAATAGAAATATTACAGTTGCAATAATACTACTGTAATGTAAAATACAAAATTGGAAATTTAATAATCATTATTATTCAAAATATTATTTTAATTGTATTATTTCAATTATAAAAATGTTACAAATCAATTAAGAAATATATTACTATAGCAATTAATACTATCGTAATGTAAAATACAAAGAATTATTATTACTGAAATTATTATTATTGTTTTATTTTACAGTACAACAGTAAAATTACAATACTAATATTTAATACTAATATACTAATACTTTGCTTTCAACTGTGAATAATAGAGCTTTTATTTTGACAGAAAATCACAGAGCCTTCTTGATTTAATCAACAGATTTATAATTATTCTCCTCAGAAATTTGAGAAAATGGTTTGTGGGTTGCAGTTTTTTAAAATGCATGTTGTAAGTGATCCAAATTCAAAGCTTTTACAAAGATGGAGTTAGTGTAGAGCAGCATTTAATGCAACACAATGAAAACATCAGGTCATTGTATTTTGCATTTAAGCATGTTTGATTGCATGTCTTTCTTCTGCAATTTCTTTCACTGATTTGTTTTGCTGTTGAAGTGAAGAGTTTGTGCTCACTGGAAGCTCGGTCCTTATACAGTCCAGCTGTGATCATGAAGTGGAAAATGGTGCTGGGTTGAGCGTTGGTCCTGAGGAGGGGAAACACTTCACCACTGCTCACATTTGCCCCAAACACACATGCAGAGTCATTCTGCTCTGCGCTGGACAGAATGAACGGACCCTCTCCCAACTCTAAACAAGCATATATAAATAAAAGAGTTAGTGCCAGGATCTTTAGGTGCTTACAGAAGTATTCAATGCAAATAATCATAATAAATCATTCTTACCTTGGTTGTAATATTCACAGTCATATGCTGTTAAAAGAATCACATAGTATTATAAGTTTGCATGCATTATTTCAACATTACCAGCAACATAAAACAGCATTAGCCATGCATTTAACTTTTTTAATGTGACAAATCTGCAACTGAAACAGAATACAGAATCAAAGTCTGAATATATAAACAGACTGAATCAAAGAGGAGCAGTTTTGAAAAGTACAAACTGAATGCTGGGTTAGTTTTGCATTAGAAATGTTGCTTTGCGCATGGGTATAGACAAGACATCTCATTCTGGTGTCCTCATTAAATTGATTTTATATAAATAGAAATGATTAATAAAAATTGACAAATGGGTAAAACATAGAGGTTTGTAGGATAAGTGGCAAAGATTGGTAAAGATTTAAAATGACAGTTTATTAGTTTTGGGCGGCTGCACTTTGATTTTGTGAGTATTTTAATGTCATCTAATGATTCTGGTCGTAAATATGCCTGACAATATTTCTCGGTATATGAGCTATTGTTACATTGAATGACATTTAAATGGGTGTCTTCTACAAATCAAGGCAAAAATGTATGACAGTCATTATTCTTTGCTCAGATTAAATCAAATAAAACAGGACACAATCTAAATTGAAGCTGTATTAAACTTTCATTGTTCGATGTTTGAAATCCCCTTTTCGTCTTTGATCCATTAACCTCAATGACAGACAGCACAAACGGGTCAAAAGTTCATTTGCTTCCTAATGCTTGTACTCACGACACACGGTGGGGGATCTCCAGTTCACTGTGACACCATTTTGACAGCATTTGTGTGCATATGCTGCGATACTGGTGCACAGACACTCACAGTCACCACCACGGTTGCAGTTGCAGGTGTCTGTCAGACAGTTCTTATAAAACCAGGTCACATCCACCTTTGGGATCACAAGTATTAGTTACACACAATACATGAATCCCTAAAATCCCAATTAGCCTGTCACACAATTGGTTATGCAACACACACTCAGGACTGTTGACATTCACCTGAATGTGCTAATGGTGGAATGTTCTATATTTTCAAACATTTACTGCCCCCTAGTGGCCATATTTTGAACGGCAAACCATCTCAAAGCTTCTATCAGATGGTTCATCACAGAGTCTGTGTGTTTGTGTGTGTGTCTTTCTGATGACGTCTTCCAGCCTGTGTGTGGCTGTGGGTAAGACGTGGCCTTTTTATCTATAGTCCAAAACCCCAGAGGAGAGCTGCTCACCACATTGTGACATGGAGCAAATACGTCACTGTAGAGAAGGCCACACTCCCGCTTAGCATACGGCTGCCGACTGAGATCTCCTTCACACGGTCTGTGAACTACAAAGTCACTCTCACACTGCACACACATTAACACATAAAAGCTGTTAAGTCTAAACGTCTAGTGTAACTCTAGAGTTTACTATTATTTTACAATTGCAATAAAACTATGGCAGCATGTAACATTTTAAGAATACACTACCATTCAAAAATGTAGGGTCAGTGAGATTTTTTTTAGGTTTTTAAAATAAGGTTTTTATAATCACCAAGGCTGCATTTATTAGTTCAAATTAGTTCAGTAAAAGCTGAAATATTATTTCAGTTTAAAATAATTGTATTGCTTTCTTTTTACATATATTTTAAAATGTAATTTATTCCTATGATGCAAAGCTGAATTTTCAGCAGCATTACTCCAGTCTTCAGCATCACATGATCTTTCAGAAATCATTCTGATATGTTGGTTTGCTGATCAAGAACTAATATCGGTGCTGAAAACAGTTTTTCTTTTATTTATTTATTTATTTGTTGTTGTTTTTTGAGAAAATGTAATAATTTTTTTAGGATTCTCTAATGAACAGAAAGTTCAAAAGCATTTATTTAAATTAGTTTTTTGTAACAACGTAAATTTTTTTGCTGTTACTTTTGATCAATTAGATGCATCCTTTCTGAAAAAAACTAAAAAAACTAACTTCTTCGAAAAATCTTACTGACCCTAAATTTTTTGAACAGTGTACCCCAGTCTAATAGTATTGTGAAGTGTCATACCTGTCCAACAGCCCAGCTGTCTCCAAAGGCCTGTGCGTTACTGACCTCCATATGTCCAGCTGTGGTCATGTCATTCACTGTTACCATGTCAAAGTTTCCACACAAACCACTCATCTGACCCTAAAGACACAGCCAATTACATTATAATAAGAAATACGGTTTATAGAGTATTAAATGATACTGCTGATTCAACGACTCTTACTTTCCACTGCGGTCCAGCACGAATATGGACTGTGGTCTTGCGGTCCCATAAAATGGTCAGATCTTGAGCAGGAAAGTGGACCACAGTGTAGTATCCCGCACCCCATAACTGAAACTCATATCCTCTTCCCACAACAGTAGATGAGCTCTGGAGGACAAACACAAACCAATTCAAATCAATAGTTAATACAGACTACAAGATAATATAGAAACAATAACCAGTCTCCTAGTTTATGAAAGGGCAAATGTGCCGTTAATCAGCTAAAGATTGGGTTATGTCTTTTACTCACAGGTTTACCAGAGTTGTCACTGAAGTAGATTCTAGTAAGGCCAACATAGATGAGCAGGTACTTCATGCAGACAATGCCACTTTCGTAACAATCTTTATTTTGAGCAACGATGGACACCTCCGTCTCACCAACACTCTGCATGTAGATACAAGATTGTTGAATTTATAGTGTGCAATTGATGCCTGACACTTTATCATTTCTACCTCTGAGAAACAACACCTTTCCTTAAAGACAAAGTGTGTGATTTTTGTGTCACCAGCATCAATCAAACAAAATCTAATTCTATCTAAATACAAATTCTATTCTGAAAAATAAAAAATCATGTTTCCACAACAATATTAGCCAGCATAACCGTTTTCAACATGGATAACAATATTAATTGTTTTTTGGGCAGCAGATCAGTATATTTCTTGAAGATTTCTGAATGATAATGTGACATTGAAGACCGGAGTAATGATGCTGAAAATTCAGCTTTGCATCAGAGGAATAAATTACATTTTAAAATATATTAAAATCGAAACTATAAAAATATTTCATAATATTACATTTTTACTGTGTTTTTGATCAAATAAATGCAGCCTTGGTGAGTATAACAGACTTAATCTTTTTGTTGACCACTTGTTGAGCAAAAGCTGTTATGTCGGACCTCTCAAACAAACTTTCATTTGAAAGTCACTTTGTTTACACTCTTCAGGAAATCTACCAATAATTGTCTTATAGATCTGTATACCTGCATATTAAACTAGGACAAGAGAAAGTAATTTAACATTGAAAAGTGGCACATCATATTTAAATAACCAATGCATTGCTGTATAATATTTTAAGCACTGAAACCTAGTGTGTTGTTGTGAGTTTGTGTGTACATGTGTGTGTGTGTGTGTGTGTGGGCATGTTTTTGTGACATATCAGGACACAACTCTGTATAATGACATGGGTATGACACAGGTATTACAAGGAGAGGGTGAGAACATAACCCATGTCCCCATTTTTCAAAACGCTTATAAATCATACAGAATGAGTTTTTTTGAGAAAGTAAAAATGCACAAAGTTTCCTGTGAGGGTTAGGTTTAGGGGTAGGGTTGATGAATGGCGATAGAATATACAGTTTTTTACAGTATAAAAACCATTACGCCTATGGGATGTCCCCACTTTTCACAAAAACAAACATGTGTGTGTGTGTGTGTGACAAAAGCCATTTCTTTTTGTCGTGATGGAGAAGTCTGTCCCCCGGGTAGATCAGTAGACTCCTCAGAGAATCACTGGCCTTTAGGAGACACCAAAGTCTATTCACCTGCATCTTAAGCATCCGCACACACACACACACAAACGACACACACATGCATACACACTCTCTCAGTCATTAAGGCCAGTAGCAGGTTGCATTGCGTAGGCTGATAGGGAACAGATTACTCTTTGTTATGTGCGGCTCTTTGCTGAGTTTCTGTGCTGGGACTGACATTAACTCTGGCTCCAATACCACAGCCCTGTTCTAATTAAAAATCCCTTCTGATTTTCCCATGATTAGTGGCGGTAGAAGCAGATCTCTTTTCCTGCTACTTTATCCGTCCCTACTGAAGTCCGCAACGTGTGAGAGCACACACACGCACACACACACTCTTTGGCCCTTCATTTAAAACTCTTCAGTTTAAAGGTTCAACACGTTCAACTGGTGAAAAACACTCTTTGTTGAAGGCAAACTGGTAAGCGCCCCTCCACTTGGTCCTAAGACCAGCACACAAGGCAAACAATCGTCACTGTTTTACAGCACTTGTACAAAAAAATATGCTTGCTCTTACATTTAAGCTTACCCATACAAAAAAGTCTTATTACTGTGGTACATATCCAGAAACCATGGTAAAATGGTCAACCACTGTGGGTTTTTTAATGACCGACAGTTATACAGTATCTACAGTGGAGGGTGGGCAGTATACAGTAATGCCTCTAATCCAAAAATGGTAAATACCATTGAGAAGTTTGGAGTGAATACGATTTTTTTTTGCATAAAATACATTATACTTAAGTATTATATGCTTTAAATTGGTACAAAAAATTGACAATAAATACATTTATAGTGATTACAAAAGATTTATACATCAAATCAATTTTGTTCATTTGAATTTACTACTGACCCCAAACTTTCAAACAAAGTCTCTAATTTCAAATATTAGATGTATAGGTCAGCATTTTTTTTTTTTTTTTGCTAGTGTACCTAAAATCACAAACACACACACTCAGGAAGTACCTTGACCAGGTAGACCTGGCAGTCGCTGACGTAATCATACTCCAGGCCATCAAATGTGTGGTAATGTCGGTCACTGTAAATGGTGCACACTGCTGGACATGGCGAATATGTGCAGTTAAAGAACCCATGATGACACACACTGGAGAGACACAGAGAGAAACCAAGTCAAATGTTATTTAAATATAAACAGGTACTGTACACTATTATTCCTCAATTAATGGCTTTTATGATTATTTAAACTATTTAAGGAAAAATTTCTTCTAACTGTGTTTCACCTAAATTTAAACTTCTATCAAATGTGGAATAAAGATGTAATCTTGGCCATAACAACCATAAATTCGTCATAATGAATCGTGGTGTGGACTTTTTGTTATGATTTGTAATGTTAATGACATTTATCATTTTTGGGAGAAAATAAAGTTTGGGGTTAGTAAGACTTTCTTTTTAAATGTTTTAGAAAAAAAAAGTATCTTATGCTCAACAAGGCTGCATTTATTTTATTAAAATACAGTAAAAAATGTAATAATTCTTGTGATGCAAAGCTGAATTTTCAGCATCATTACTCCAGTCTTCAGTGTCACATGGTCCTTCAGAAATCATTCTAATATGCTGATTTGTGCTCAAGACACATTTTAAAAGTTAAAAGGTATTCTGTCATATATAACCTTTCAACACTCTTAATTTGGAAATAGTAATTAGACACAGAGACAGTGAACAAGAAAAATTCCACTAACTGAAGAACCACACATTAACAGAAAACAGAATTATGGAAGCTAAGCACACTAAAACCAACTGACCAGCGGTAGCATGGAGTGTCCACTGTCTCTCCAGGGAGATACTCTAGACCGAGCCAAGCACAGGGGCAGTTCTCCGGGTAATAGCATTCTCCATTATGAGTCACTAGCCTGCACCAATTGAAGAAGATGGTGTAACATTACGTGCTCAGGTGTCAATAGACATGCATACTTTTCAAAACATTTTTTCAAGATGCAAAGACGACAGTGATTACCCAGCAGGACATCCACATCCTGGTACACATGGGGTCATGGGAGGGCAGGTCAGGTTCAGCATCAGGTTTCGACAGGTCAGTTCACAGGCCACGCCCACACCTGAAGGTCCACGCCCACTCTGACCCCGGCAACTATAGTAGACTTTTCCATTGGGACAATCTCCGCTCTCAGGCTCTGAAAAAAATGGTTATGTGCCAATGTTTAGCAATCTGACTTAGGGCTGTGTTCAAATCCATTGTCATGATTAAAAGTAGCAGTGATGATTGCACTACTAATAATTATCAGGCAACCAGTTCAATCTAAATTATTAAAATGTATTGAAAAACTAAAATGGACACATGATATAGTATAATGCAGCCAATAATGCAGCTACCTGAATACTGTACGGAAGATTTTAGATCACAACCAAATCTTGCAAATGAGCAATGTCTTGGTATTTTGTTATATGAAAAAGAGAAAAAGGGGAAATTGCTATCTCCAACTCCCAAGTCTCCCTCTTTCTTTGTGCATGTGTATCTGAGGTTCAGATCTTTCCAGCAATCAGTCCGCTCAATGCGCTACCCCTGAGAATATACTGCTGACCCTCGAAGATGAAAACACTTTTTTTCCCGAGGAAAATAGAGGTAAGAGTGAATAGAGGGTCAGAAAATGACAAATAAAAGTTTACCTCTCTCTTCAGGCACACACTCCATCTGACCATTTCTGCAGAGACTAAAGAAAAATCATTATGAAATTTAAACAAACATATCAATATCCAAAATTAAAAATAGCACACATTCTTATGTATGGACAATCAGTTTCCTATGCTCACCAAGCCTGTATTTATATGATCAAAAATGCATTAAATCAGTAATATTGTGAAACACTATTATAATTAAAAATTACACAACGTACATGTTTGACAGCACAAGCCTCCATGGCCACACACTCACCATGGTCCAGATGAGCTGAAGGACACTTCACCAGGCTGAAACACTGAACCCATGAAATAACAGTGACATTGGGAGCTGAAAAGAAACAGGAACAAGTTAGAAAAGAAGAAGCTATTTCCTTTTATAAGCTAGTATGCAGAAATGACAAGGCGAGGGTGGGGTTGTTGGCGTTTGGTTTATTCAGACGTACAGTGGCACACAGCGCTGGCGAGCGTGATCGTAGAATGATCCCTCGGTGCAGCTGCATCCTTCAGCACAGTCGCCATCACACACTTCACCACTGCTGATTGACTGACACGTCCTCCCGCACGCTGATGTGCACGAGTGATACATCATCCCTCCTAAACACACCATACCTACACACACACATTCACAAATGACCTCTTAAACATACACGTGCAATAGACAGATAGATATGCAGAGTTGCAGACAGACAGAGAGATGTAGGTATGAGCAACGAACCGCACTCAGAGACGTGTGCTCGGAAGTTGATGGTGACATGATGTTTGTTGCAGATGTATGCGTAGTGGGACAGAGCAGTGCAGAGGCAGGTGCTGCCACATCGACAGGCCTGGTAGCGGCACTGCTGGTGGTACATACTGGGACTAACATATGCATGGCATGCCACAAACACTTCCTCCAAAAGCACATCACACCGGGCAGCATAAAACACTGAAACAAAAACCTTTTTAGCATCACATGAAAGTCTAGAAATCAAACATCAGATTAAATGCTAACATTAGGATAGAGGATAGAGGCCACAGAATCGAACAATTAAATTCAGAACAGGCTTTACACTCAAACACACAAGGAGATTGGTATGGTTTCCAGGAGCTCTCGTTATGTGCATGCATACATAAAGAAAATATTTAGAATTAAGAAAATCTTATAGTAAAATAAATAAGCATCTGCACCTACACTGTACATACATTTAGATCTCTTCTGTAACCTTTGAGCTGTTTATTGGGACAAACATTAATATTGTAACTAATAAGCAAAGTAATAGCATAAGTACCATTTTGCTGGTTCATTTCACAGGGGTCGATAATAGGAATGTTAACAGGGCTTATGCACGCTGAAGACACTTTCCAGGCATTGACGTGCAGCTGTGGGGTTCCTTCAATCATTCCAGCAGGAGAACTGGAGGATTAAAACTAATTTATTTACACATCAAGCATTTACATTTATGCATTTTTAGACAGTTTTATTCAAAAATGACATCACATTTAATATATACATTTTATGAGTTCATGCACTCCCTGGGAATCAAATCTGCTCACGTCAAAGACACACTCATAATGCAAACCAGAAAGCTATTGAAAGACATTTAAAATGTTTTGTTGAAAGTAATTCTATTGGGATTATTACTATTAATTATTACTTTATAATTTATCTAATAATATATTACGTAATAACAATTTAATAATATAATAATATATACTTTATAATTATTATTACCATTATTGTATTATTATTCTATTACTTTCTATAAATGACTAAATGTAAATTCAGAGGACCAGCCTCCATTTCTCACAGGAAATCATCCCGTAGGTTTCCGTTGAGGGTCCCACATAGGCCGAGTGTGGAGCCCATCCAGGTGCTGTCTAGCTGAAGGTAGATTCGTCCACCCTGCCAATCATACTGAAACCTCAGGCCAAAGACAGACCGCAGACCCACAAACAACGATGTCAGCCAGCGAATGCTCACCGTGTCTAAAAAAAATAAAATAAACGGGAAATACAATTTAATCCAATATTTGTTCAAGTAAAATAAATATTTAAATGTGTAACATTTTTGCTTATTTTTTTATTTATTACTCTACTTATAGCTATTTATTATTCATTATCATATCTGTATTCTTTTTTACTGTTTACTTGATCTTACTATTTAAGCATTTTTAACTAACTATACATATTTATCACTGCATTTCTACATTCAGAACTGAACCTAGAAATGTGAAATAAAAGATACTGGACTTTAGTGAAAAAATAAAAAAATTAGACCGTTTTGCTTTCATCAAAATTAATAGGCTGTCTATATTTATTTTGAACACATTTACTATTAAAGTGGTCTAATACTGATGTAAAACTGTGAACCTTACCATCTGAGTAAGGCAAATTGACAGCCATACTGGCCCCAATAACAACTTCCCCCTCTCTGGTGAGAGTGACCTGCCTGCTGACATCTTCATCCACCACCAGAGCCACTGAGTGGATGCAAGAGTGCTCCTGGGACTGAGAGAAGAGAGACTCCATTAAACACAAACAAAACATCTTGATGCCAAACATACCCAGAAACACTCTTCTTACCTCTCCACAGGCTGTGTACTGAAGTGTCACAGTAAACTTGGTGCTGCCGCGGCTCTTCACTAGCACATACTGGCAAGAGCCCATGTGCATGAAGATCCGCCCATCAAAAGTGGTCACATGTGCGTCACCCATTACTGTGCATTCCGCTGGAGGTTAAAAAAATTATAATTTAATTCCAAAATCATTTTTGACTACACTTACTTTTTAAGTTATGCAGCCCAAAAGGGAAGATGGTGATGACAAAAATATGAGATGGAAAGAAAATTGTTATTTTTTTTATGTTTTTGCGTTTGCTCACAAAAGTCGAGTTTCTCTGAAAAACGTTGTTTTCACAAACAAAACCTTTAAGTCGCACACAAAAAGACTGTGTTCACTTGCAAAACTTTTATGTTTACCCAAGAAACTTTTGCCTTTACCTACAAAATGTTTTTATTTGCGAAACTTTGTTCACTTGAAAAAACTGTGCATCAGCTTGCAAAACTGTTATGTTTGCATGAGAAACTTTGCATTTGCGAACAAAAGTTTTGCGTTACCAGAGAAAGTTTCTGATTGCTCTTAAAACTATTGCATTTTTATTGCGAACTATTGCATGAAAAAAAAAAAACATTAACTTGCAAAGAAAGTTTCTTGGGTGAACGCAAAAGTCTCAGTAGAAAGGTTTATCAAAACATTGTGGTAAAAATAACTTAGATGTTGTGTTATACTAAGAATACAAAGATGCCTGTTTTGGTGTGCAATTCTGAAAAACTGGGGTATACAAAAGTTTTTACTTACCAGTGCAATTATTCTCTGTGCAGTTCCACACTCCTCCCATACAGACACTGAAAATGTAATTCATGTTATATTATTTTATTAATTGTTTTAACTTATTCATGAATTTAACACGACAAGTTCGTTTGTTATGGAACAGTTTTCTACTACGGTTAACTAAAGGTTAAAACATGAAAGAAACAAGTTTTGTTTGGTGTATTAGATGTAAAAGAGTAAAAATGAGATGTTTCTAACCAGACAGTGCAGCCCTGCTCTAATACATGACCAAGAGGATATGGTGTACCATGGTACACACAGGGGCACTGAGACACTGCTATACAGGTGCCATTCTGTAAGATCAAACCTGAGAAAAGCCAGACAGAAAGAGAGCCATGAGTGAAAGAAGTGAACTATAATTCAATATAATGAAGTCACTAAAATCATACTAAAGTTAAAATGTTCCATAAATAACTGCAACATGCATTCTGAAGTGCCTTAAACTGCTTATTTGTGTAGTCCTTATAATACCAAACATTCACAAATATTATGCCCACTTAAGCGTCTGGTTATTGGTCTTACTGTACCATCTGGGCAGTAGCATCCATCCAGACAGTGTAGATTGGTTCCCAGACACTCTTTCTCAAACGTGCATGTAGGTGGGCAGCAGCTGATACAGTCTCTGTGGACAAAACTATCCTCACATCTGTCCGCTGAAACATCAACAAATCACATCACAAGCTGCAAAGTTTATGGCATGCATTTCCTTTATGACATGAAAGCAGACTGACCGCATGTAGGAAAACTGTCCCTCCATTCTCTGACGGGGTATCCCACATGAGAACAGGCCCTGGTGTACTCAACAAGAGTCCGACAAAATGTCTCCTCATCATCTGACCTAGGGAAAAATTTTTTAAATAATTTAAATGTTAGTAAGCCCTAAATAGTCAAAAGTACAAATGGTTCTAAGAAAGAACATAAAGGGAGAAGTCAATTATTTCAGTATGGTGATGTGAGACTGTAAGGGCACTAAAGCTGCAAGGTCAACATGCTCTAGCAACCTGACCCTCTCACTACCTCTTCAATCAACAGTTGAGTTGGAATCTGTTCATAAACTCCAGCAGCTATTTCATCACTGTAATCAATACACACACACACACACACACACACACACACACACACACACACACACACAACTCTTACAAATTATAGTACAAGCACAAACACATGCATGCACACACACACAAACCTATAGTATAAGCTACATATAACACTCTTTCTGCAGCTTTTGCCATATGCAAGGTATTTTCATTACTATAATTAACATAATCCTGTTGGAATTGGGAAGTGTGGAATGCAGGAAATAAGATAGGGAGGGGAAAAATATTCAAGAAGCGAGAGGGGACAGATTTAAAATCCTAAATGTAACAAAAATAAATGTTCAAAATTAACATTAGCACAAAGGTTAATATTAATACTGTTAGTATGCTACAATTAATCATTTGACTTTAGGTTCACTATGTTTATTTTCTACAGCCATGTTCCCACATTTTAAGCTAATAATTGCAAAAGATCAAATTATAGAATTCCCAATGAATTTTAGTTCTAAATTAAATTTTGATTGAAGACAACTGGCCTTTAAGTTCCAGTGATCCAAAGATGGCTGAAGTTTTATATCAGTGTTCTTATTAACTTAAAATAAACTATAAAAATATGAAGACATTCATTTATTTTAATTATTTATTAACTAAAATAAAGATAAAATAAAATAAAATTCAAACATTGCTTTAGAAAAATTTTGATTTGGGAAATGAGATTAAATACCAGTAAGCTGAAATTGAAGGACTAAAATTGCTAAAACGAAAATGGAAACAAAAAATTAATTTAATTAAAATTTAAAAAATTAAAAATTACTTATACATTTAAAAAAATTAAATTGAAAATTGATATTAATAAATCCTGTATTATTATATAAATAATACTGAAAAACACTTCAGATACAACTGATGAAATAAGTCTATCAAACAAGTCTAGGCCAGTCAGTTTAGATAGTTTTAGAGTATTCTTTAGACCAGCAAACTGACCGGCTAAACACAAGTTTGGTCCAGGCTTTTTTCAGCAGGGTTCAACTTCAGTTACACCATTTAGACAAAACCACCACACTTGACTTACACACACATGTCCGAAACACAGCTGGCAACAAATGGATTTGGGTCAATGTTCTCATGGCAGGAGATGAAAGGAAAGAAAAGCAATGCACTGCACTTCTCAATGGCATCCTGCTCAGATGACAGACAAACAGGAAAAGTGGCTAAAACACATTTTAAGTTGAATAATCAAAAATATTTTGATAGACATATTTTCTGACCCTAAAAACTCTTGTTTTAAACTATCATACATTCTAAGAACCATTTAGCTCAGTTCAAACCCATTATCCAGTGTGTGAAAGCGTACATCCATATCTGACTCAGATGAGCAAGGTCCAGGGAAATCATCATCAACCTCAGGACAGGGTCTCTCTTGGGGCAGATCTACTGCCCAGCTGTTCCCAAATTCAGCAATGTCTTCAGAAACTATACCTAATAGTGCAAAGTGCAAAGCATGAAGGACACCATAATACACTTGTTCCAACAGAAATGATAAAGAATTAAATTGCCCCTAAAATGTTACAACTCATCTGTAAATAGACAACAGTGGGATGGCAGTGTTCAGACTGAGAATCCAACTCTGCTCAGCTTTGATATAATATCATTGTTGAGATGATGAGTGTGTGTCCGGGCCTGTTTGTCTCACCGCGGCTGCTGCTGAAATCATCCGATCCGTCATCATTGTAGTTTCCACACAGACCACAAGGCCTTCCTTTGTGTGCTTCGGTCATTTTGAGGTAGACTCCAGAGCTCCCATCCCATGCCAGAGAAAAGCCAAATGTGCTCTTCACCAGGATATAGTCAGCCAAGCGCTCAAAGAAAACGTTATGCACTGTCTGTGGCAGACTCAGTCTGAATAAATTCATAAGAGACAGACAAAAAACATAAACATTTGATCCAGTTTGACATTGAAATGTGTTGCCTGGGACTTTTTAAGGGATATTATATCATCATTTTATATCATCATTATTTAATACCAAAAGCGGCCAAGGTTTCGAATGTTCTCTGACAAAACATACACATCAAACCGAATGATTTATCTCTCCATCAGCATATTTTTCTTTAATACAATCCAATATTCGAAATTAATTCATCCAAGATTCACTACTGTTCAAAAAGTTTGCGGCCGTTTATATTTTTCAATGTTTTCGAAAAAGTAGTCTCTTACACTTAAGGGTGCATTTGTTTAGTCCAAAATACAGCAAAAATAGAAATACCCTGAAATATGATAATAATTTAAAAGAACAGTTTTCTATTGTAATATATTTGAAATGTGATTTATATCTGTTATGCAAAGCTGTTTTTTTTTTCAGCATCATTACTCCGGTCTTTAGTGTCACTCATTCTGATTTGCTGCTCAATAAATATTTCTTATTATCAATGTTCAAAAAAGGTGCTATATTTTTGTGGAAACTGTAACTTTAGAAACTGAGTTTTTCATGATTCTTTATAGAACAGAAAGAACAGCATTTATTTTAGAACTCATTTATAACATTATAAATGTCTTTACTATCACTTTTGAGTAATTTATTGCATCCTTGCTAAATAAAAGTAATAATTTAATATTCCAAACTCACCTATGTCCTCCCTTTAGCACCTGGTAACCACTAATATAGATTTCCTCTTCATTTGGGAAAAACAGACTCAGACCACGTGGACATGAATACACTGAACCACTACATGAACGACTGTTATGAACCTGCCAAAGAGAAATAAATTAGCAATGCAACTATCAAAAAAAAAAAAAAAATACATACATAGGAAACAGACCTGGCGCAGCTTTAACTTACCCACACCGTATACTGGGGCTCTGTGGAATGGCAGTCTTTGGCCAGGATATACGAACAGGTTCCAGGGAAGTAGTAATACATTCCATCAAAGGTCTCAAAATGATGCTGACCCCATGAACGGCAGATCCCATCCCTGTCCTGACCATGGTTGGGAACTGACAAACACACACACACACACACACACAAAAAGACCAAAATCTCCTAAACAAAAAAAAACTGTTGTGGTGGTAGGTCCTTGTAATACTATAAAGTTATGGGACTGAATGATTATAAATATGTGCATTGTTTTGGAGAAGACTCATTTACTCATCATCTATTTGATCAGAAAAACAGTATCTAATAGTAATATTATGAAATGTATTACTCCATGAAATTTGAATATATTTAAAAATGTGATTTATTCTGTGATGCCAAAGCTGAATTTTTAGAACCCATAACTCAAGTCTTCAGTGTCACATGACCCTTTAGAAATCATTCTAATGTTTGCTGGTCAAGAAAGATTTCTGATTATTATCAATGTTGAAAACAGGTGTGCTGGTTAATATTTTCGTGGAACAAATGTTTTTTGATTATTCAACCATTTAATTCAATATTTGTGCCCCATGTAATCAGTTCCCCGTTGGGCATGTAATCAGTATTGCTTATATGAATACTGTATGTGTAGTAACCTGTTGGTCATACCAGCTGCCTTGCTTATAGTGCGTGGTTAATTAAACACACATACAGAGTTCTTTGTGAGCAGCAATCTATTCCCAGAACATCTGTAATCCAATGCTACCAAATGCAGTATAAGACATAGCCTGGTCACGTAGATTAACTGGAACCAGTGAGTAATGCCACTTGAATTCTAGTAATTAAATTCAGGGATCCTTCATCCACATTTAATGGTCAGCACTGGGTGGCAGATGATAATATCAGACCGTACCTTACTATAATTACATGGAGACAAGTTCCATTTTGAATTTAATATAAGTTCAGTGCGTGCTTCTTACTGATTTGACAGCGATCCCCGAGACCCTGGAACTGAGCACAGTCACAGCGTCCTTCCTCCTGGCACCAGCCACCATTAAGACACCCACAATATTCTACAACACAAACATACACAAAAAAAAGGGACATTGCACAAAGAATTACAATGAAACTTTAAGTTATGGGCCAAGCACTGAAGGTGAATAGCTCGTGTTTTGGTTGTGACAGATTTTAGATTTTCTTTTGCTTGACAGTCTAAAGCAAACTAAAGGACTGTATACATACATGTATATATAGTTGGTTTTGAATAGTTCACTGTTCAACTTCCAAATCCTCCAACTGTTTGAATTGAACAATTTGAACCCTTTGGCTTAGAAACAGTTTCTGGCTCCCTTTTATTTCTTTGCTCATTTAGAGTTCAGTAAAATCATGAATGTAAATGTGTCTAACCATTAAATTGACCACTGGTTTCTGGATACTCCCAGTGTTATTTAATCATAATTTAGATACTATTATATCTATAGACAATTGTGCGGTTTAAAATAAGGAGGCAGTTTATTCCAGTTTACTCCAAAATAACAAAGGCAGTAACAATTCGACAAATATTTTGGAAACACTTTACAGTAATATTTCATTAGTTATCAATAGCCTAGATAACAACTTTAGTTAACATGAAGAAAGAATGAACAATACTTTTACAGCATTTATTAATCTTAGTTAGATGTTATTTACACTAAGTGAAAATAGCTGTATTTTCTTAGCAATACGCTATTTACACTAAGTGCAATTAGCTACAGATTCTATTTATTTTCAATATTTTATTTTAGCTTTTTACTCTTATTTAAAAAATTTTTTCAACTAACATTTTTTAATGCTTTCAGTTAACTATAACAACCCTGCATAATCCTTTATCCTTTAAATATGATTCATTATTGGTAAAAATTAATCTAAAAACATTTGGCGTTGTGATGACCAAATCACACAATGCTTAGTTCACACTGAAGCTGACAGTGGCGTAACTTCACAAAACATTAGTTTATTGAAATATAACTTCATAATTTAGAAACTTCATAGTTTCTAGCATGCAAATTCAAATGAGACTGTACATATCTCTGCAAATCTTAAGTGTTTGTGTGTGCACTGTATACAAAATACCTGTTGATGCATCTCTCGCTGTATAATTATGAAGAACTCTTCGTGGAAGAGCTGAATCAGAAAGCACTGTGCTAAGGGTCTGAAGAGGGAAAAAAAAGCTATGTTGGTGAACCTGTCTTGGCATTCCTTCACATGGTTTTGCCACTACATACATTTGGGAATGGAACTTTCAGAGGCTGTAGCATTTGTGGCAACTCCACAAAGACAGCTTTGTCAGCACTGAGGGTGTATCTCAGTATTTGTGAGTGTGTGTGTGTGTGTGTGTGTGTGTTTGTGTGGTTACTCCACTCTGTCCCTTGTTGCTTTCTCTTAGGTATAACCCACCTCTTCACGGAAGAGATCCCGTTTCTGCCGCAGTGCATTAACTCTCCTTTTAAAAGTGGCACAAAGAGAGCAGTATTAAAAGTGCGTCGACTGTGAAACTAAAGGTTCAGAAACACTTAAGATGCCATACAGACACAGTCATGCTGATGGACCGCATGATTCTCAAGGAACTGGTTTAATGGTTACCGCTAAACATTAGACCAAACACTTAACATCTTATCAGTAATTGCATGTAGAACTTGACACTGTCTCTCTCCTCAAAACCTTCTTTTAATAGCAGATGTTTGATAGGGTTCACCAGCTTTTAAAGGTACAATCAACCTGCAATCTATGCCCAACATGTTTAAAAGTCGAAAACCATTATGATCATACACCTAGCCATCAGCAAAACAAAGTCGACAGCATCAGAACAAGAAGTTGGATTCAACCACATACCTGGGTAGTTTATTTTCTGAGTTTGATTCTTGGCAAGTAAATCCTGGCAAAAGCAAAATTATATAAACAAAACTCATGCATATTACTTAAATAAAAAAGCTTTAAAAAGATTTACATAATTCACAAATTACATAACTGACATCTAATATAGCAAAAAACACTCTCAAGAAAAAAAGGTACACAAGCTGTCACTGGGGCGGTACCTCTTTAGAAGGTACGCATTTGTACCTAAAAAGTCCATATTGGTACATTAAAGGAAGGTATTACCTAAAGTGTACATATTAGTATCTAAAAGGTACAAAAGCGCACCTTTTGAAAAGGTGCAACAGCAAGGACAGTGTTTGTACCTTTTATTCTGAGAGTGAAAAAACTGTAAAAAACAGTACCATTGTAAACATTTTACATTTATTGATTTATTCTTTTTTTCTTAAATAGCCTACCATTTATAAATTAATATGGGATCTAAACGTTTTTTAAATGTTTTTGTTATTTTGTTGAATGTGTTCTTACTAAAACAATATTACCACAATTGCACTGTAGTAAGAATAAAACATAAGGTATTTCAGGAAAACTATATCATATTCATAAGGGCCAATTGCAATGTGTACGTTATTAATTCATAAAAATCCAAAACTATTAAAAATTACAATTATACTTACCTTGAAGCACAAATAGCTCGAAAATGAAAAGTGTACAGAGTGAAAACAGTTGAATGTCCCGCAGTTCGTTCATCTCAGAGCAACGGGCGTCCTTCAGCGATCAAGAAATTACCAGTTTCATTTTAAGAGGATCGATTGAAAATTCCCCTTCAGAAAAAGATTATCTCCTGATTAATCAAGTTAAAACCTCTGATGTACGATTATCACACTAAAGTGATTTGTCCCAGAGTAGTGAAGGATAAACGTCCATCTTCTGTACAATCAGAGGAGGGTGATGTAACGTTACCTTCAGGAGGACGGAGCGCACCTGCGCGCAGGTAAAGTTAACAGGTAACATTAACTCATCTAACGTTAACTTACTTAATGTACGGGACAAACGACATACAGATCAGATGATATCCCAGTCACAGAAGAAGTACGTTACTCTGAACACAAGTTTAATTTAACTTCACAAGACAGCACAGTCAATGGATATGACTTTATGGTTCATATTTTAAACTTTTTCTATTGTGGTATCGTCTTGCTCAGTGTCACAATGGTGATAAATTAACGGTCGCAAATATCACACCTTACGTTACAAATGTTAACGTTAGCTAAAAATAAAACCACCACTAAAACGTTACCTTTCAATGTCATGCAGTGATTTTCACTCGTCTTGGGGTTGTTGCCAAGTGCCAACCGTAGTTTCCGTCTTTTGATAAACAAACCCTTTTTTGTGATATAATTGCGATACAGAAATATGCTACATAAATACATTTCGTCCGTTACAGATCCTAACCGAAAGCACTCGAGAGCAGCAGCCTGCTGTTGCGTTTTGTTTGCCAGCATCTATTTACTGTGCTAAACGTAATATTTAAACGTTTTTTTTTTGGTTAATAAAATTATATTAGGCGACAAATTATTTAATAATTTTAAAATAAACTACATTTTTTTAAGGAAATTTCTGTCTTTGTAACTTTAATCCGTCTTGCGCAAAATGTCTTTGGCGCCTAAATAAGAGTTTTGTTTCAACTATGTAAGGTTATTTTATTTATTTTTATTTTTTGAGGATCAAACTAGTTTATTCAAGACAAAATATATTGCCTGCTTTTATATATATATATATATATATATATATATATATATATATATATATATATATATATATATATATATATATATATATATAAACATTCACTAAACTGGAAGCAGGTCAATCATGTAAAATAGACCCATCAGTCTCCCAGAAAACAGATCTGCGAAATAGTTAGTCAATATACTTTTCTTTCTCTGTATTATATGAATACTGTAAAAATATTTTCTTTAGCTATGGCTACACATTTGTCAAAATCTGTGCATTTCTTATATATTAAAGAAATTATGTTATTTAAAAATATTTGCATTTTTTATATTATAAATGTTTGTTAACATTAATATTTAGGCTAGTTTTATGATCTCATATATATTTAAGAAGCTACATCGATTATTTGTACTAAAATGATTTATTATGTGAATTTCACAAAAGCAAAAACCCAAAGCATTGCTTTGGCGCGCATAGGCCATTCGAATAATGACATCATCGAGGCGCGCCGGCGTCCATTAATGTTCGCGTACGGGGAATAATGGCAATGTGCACAATATTACGATTTGCTTCTGTTAGTTTGACGTCCTCGCTCCCTCGACTGTCAAACAGAAACGCTCTGACTCCAGCTAGACTGCTGGCGAGGACATGTTATAAAAGACCCCTGAGCACCACCACTCGATTTTGTGCAGGTATTCAAACTTATGAATGTTTACAGGCGACTCGCGAAGTTTAAGTCTGTCTGTACACTGATGTTGCAATCATTTTCAAATGCTATGGCAGTGATAAACTCATAAATAACTATATTATATGCACATATGATTGCATATTTACGTGCACAGTTACTATACGCTGTTGTACTTTTCTCTGTCATTCCGCAGCACTGAAGTTCACGGACAAACACGAGTGGGTTCGCGTGGACAGTGGTGTGGCAACTGTGGGCATCAGTAATTTTGCACAGGTTAAAATTGTTATTAAAACTAAAATTTTAAAGGAATATGTGTTTAGAGTGTGTTGTCATGGGTTTCTAATGTTCCCAGGAGGCACTGGGGGACGTGGTCTTCTGTGGGCTCCCTGAAGTTGGCACAAAATTATCACAGTCTGGTAACTATACTTTCTCTGGAGAATACTACTGCTTTTGAAAAACTTTTTATTTATTATTTTTTATTTTTTAGTGAAGAGCACGTTCACAGTAGGATACAGCTATTTCTAACAAAATGAAATTATTTGTTTGTAGTGAATCAAGCAAATATTATGATCAGTTATTATTTTGTTTGCTTATTTATTGGTATCTTTACCATAGATGAGTTTGGTGCTCTGGAGAGTGTTAAAGCAGCGAGTGAGTTATACTCTCCTCTGACTGGTGAGGTGACAGATGTCAATGATGCATTGGCAGACAACCCAGGACTGGTCAACAAATCTTGCTATAAAGACGGTGAGCCATTACTTCAAACTCATTCGGACTCAAACTGGCCTGGAATCTTTCATCTTAAAGGAATAGTTCACTCAAATATGATGATGAACCCACCCTCAAGCCATCCAAGATTTAGACAAGTCTTTTTTATTGTAACAGATTTGGAGAAATGTAGCGTTACATCACTTGCTCAGTATTTGATCCTCTGCAGTGAATGGGTGCCGTCAGAATCTTAGTCCAAACATCTGATAAAAACATCACAATAATCCACACTTCTCCAGTCCCATCAGTAATCCGTGCTGTGAAGCAAAAAGCTGCGTATTTTAAGAAACAAACAAATTGTTAAGATATTATCATTTTAAGTTTAAAATATGAGTCCATAATCCATTATAATGCTCCCGTTTTGTTTTTTGGTCTTGATGGATTTTTTTCTTATAAATATGATGCTTTTCAATTCTAGCCTTTCGATATTAATTGATATACTGGAGTCATGTGGATTGCTTGTGAATTATTTTGATGTTTTTAATTAGCTGTTTGGACTTTCATTTTGACGGCACCCATTCACTGCAGAGGACCCAATGGTGATCAAGTAATGTAATGTTAAATTTCTCCAAATCTTTTCAGAAGTAGAAAAAATACTCATGTTCATCTTGAATGACCTGAGGCTGAGTACATTTAAGTCTTACGATCAGATTTAAGTAATATTTATTTTAAAAAATTGTTACATTTTGTCTTTATCAAGTGTGTGTTTTGTACACAGGCTGGCTGATGAAGATGACCGTATCTATTCCTGAGGAATTGGATGGACTGATGGATGAAGCTGCTTATGAGAGATACATCAAATCTATAGAGGACTAGAGCGTGTGGCTGGCATGTTGCATATAGGGGAGAATAAAAAAAAAAAATCAATTAAGGAATGTTTATAGAAGTTAATTTAGTTTAGATGTTCTCCTAAATTACATTTTCCCATCCACCCATACCCAGCCACTGGAGGGGACCACATGGACACAACATTATGCACTTCGCTTGCAAAACAACAAGCAAACCTGGATGATTGAGCCAGTTACTGTTATTAGCCACAGAGACACAACCTATGTTACAGTTTCATCTCGTTTGTAGATGTTACACTGTTCCTGTAAAAGCTCGTCATTCCTCGGAATAAGCTACAAATACAAATTACGAATGACACCCAATGTCCAATCTGAGGACAGCTATGATACCTGGTTATATCTGTGTTAGTTTTAAGGACTCATAACTGAGTTAAAGTGATTAACACTAATAAACAATATTAAACAATCATTTAAAACACTTATCTGCTTTAAAATGTTTTATTGCATTAGACATCTTGCTTTTTGATGCCAAATGTGCCTCTTATTTACAAAATGAACACCAATGCCTGCAAATTAATTATTTTAAGTTATATTATAAAGTACCTTTAAAGAAAAAAAGCTTAAGTCATAAATGTGTCAAGTGTTTGTACCAGAGAGTAAATTTACTCATGCTCTGCATGTATAGTCAAAAACTGCCCACTTGCTTCCTAACATAGCTGCTTAAAAGTCAAAATAATGTCCATAGTCTGTTATTCTAACCTCTAGATCTAATAAAATATGATTTTACCTGGTTAAAAGTCTGTAAACTTTGAAAAGTAATGAGACATTATATAAACACACCAATAATAAAAGTCCATTTAATTACAAAATACTATCTAATGTAAGTTATTTGTATTACATCTTTTTACCAAAGTCAGTAAAATGTTTGTTAAAGGCACTAAGGGCTGGAATACATGACACAAGTTAAATTCTGAGCAGATTTAGTTATTAATCAGCTAAAGATAAAAACTGGACAACATGCTTGGGGAAGTGTGTGTGTCTGAAAGCAAAGTGAAATCCAGCTATGGTGGAGTGCACATCTGATGGACACTTTAGTATCCCATGAGGCCACAGGGAGAGGATTTGTGAATGGCAGTGAAGTGACCAAGTTGACACTGGTAGGTCATGTGACAGTGACAACATGGGGGATCTTACCACCCATATTCTATATACAACATACTTTTTTAGAACTGTGAAGTAAATTTCAAACCAATTGTACCTATAGACTAGTATGTGATTTCAGACATAGCTAATGGGTTTTTAAATCTGGCTCAAAATATCAAACATGCTTGATTTCCCCTGCCTAGATCAAAATCTGAGTCTTTGCCAATAATACACCACATGAATATGTGCGAAATTACTGTAGTTGGCTTATCCTGCTAATAGGTAAAAAATCTGTGCAAAGTCAAGTAGTGTATTCCAGCCTTGGCATGTCAGTCTGTAATCTGTGGGGAACAGTGACACCTCCAGGTTCTTTACTGTAAGGGTCTCTGGTTGGGGTATGTCTGACCCAGCCTCAAGAGACTGTGGGTTGAGGTAGACCCTCCAGAAGACACCAGTCCTTTTCTACCCTCTCTCTACGTTGTGCGCTCTCAAACATCACGCTGACTGTGAAGTCTGGCTCATTTAGGAAGGCAGTGGTTCCGTCCCATTTGCGGCCAGCACAGTGCTATACGGGTTATCTTGCCTGTCTGGACCCTCTGTGATGGTGTTTAAACTCCATGCGGGTGATTATTGGGAGGAGAAACCCGGTTCCTTCACGACTCCCAACATCCTCCATACTGCCCAGAGCTTCCTGCAGCAGCCTTGCAGGAACAGGTATCATGTCACAGCCTGATTGCTGGTCTACAAACTCCCTAAAATACCTCTTCACTGATGCAACATCCCATAGAGACTGTGCACGTCGCTCATCAAGGGCAATAATGATCTGCTCTGGGTAGTTGCTGCCTAAAACCACACCTGTGAACAGAAAGTGATAGATGAGATCATTGTGATTTAGATTTTAATAAAAGCCAACCCATTTTATCTCCATCATGTGATGTCTTTCCAAGTGATAAAAAAAGGTTTGGGACTTGATTTTATTGGGAATACTAGTGGACAATATAAAATAGTTTATTGCAATATGAGTGATTTATTTGACAATAGTTATTTTTGCTGGAAATAAAGTAACGGCATAAAAATTATGACATTAATATTTCACAATTCTTTGATTTTCTCCCAACTTCTACATTTCACTTTAATCTACTGTGTTTGTGAATACTTACCAAGTCAGGGATTTGGACTAAATTGAATTGTAATTGTCCGATTTAGTGCAATAAATTGTGAAAAAAAGCTTTTTACAATTCAGTACTCACATTCTGTCAGGGTGCTTTAAGTTCTTGCACTTGTGTGTCCTTCAAAACAGTGTGTGAACACAGTTCTCTTTTATGTCTAAAATTATTTTTAAATGACTTTTTAAATATATCACCTTTTAAGTGCAATGAAATGCAAAAAAAACCAAAAAACAACTCTATTCACATGCTATCTATTGACCAGCGTCTTTATATACATGTGGACACAGAAAACCGTCTGTTAGAACAGTGCTTGCTGAATTGTCTTTTGTGTGTTATCAAGCCAACAAAGCTGCTAAATATCACTTGACTGTTCAAATGGGAAGGGCTTAATAAACATGAAAATAATTGTTTTTTTTACGAATGTAGTTGTTCTTGCAGCCAGTTTGACACAGCTGTCTCATTGCTGCATCTACCAGCGGGTATCCTGTCCTTCCACGCTGCCATGCCTTCAGATGGACGTCTGTTCAGTGTCTGAACTCCAACACAGAGCCTGCACATGGGAGTATGCAAATGTAATTACAAATGTAACTTACATGTACATTTTCTGATGCCGCCAAGCTTTTATGATGTTATGGGTGCCTGTTTTATTATCCGACAGGCAAAAATGATAAATCTGATCAAGCTATAGCACTTTTCTACTCAGCAAGTAACATGGTTTGAAGCTGATTAAGGTTTAATACAAGACTTCTTCACCTTACAAACGGTTGTTGAAAGCAAAAATGTTATAAAATGCATCAGATTTTCTGAGAAGGTGTGATGTGTACAACAGGCACTATTTTTGAAATCCGCAGCCCAAAATTATTAAGAAACCATAATTGGATTTCAGTCTGCAAATATTTAGCAGGAAGGTGCTATAAATATGAATCTTGCTTTGTACGGTGGCCTGAGGGACTCCCGGGGCAGGTCTGGGAAAAGGCACAGCTGCCAGTACACAGGTCCCTCCAGGCCAGTTTGCGCTTGAATTTGGGAGGTCTGCAGAGAGCTCCACGGGTGTCCCATAATAGGCTGCGAGCTTTCAGCTGCCCAAAGTGCAAATATGGAGATAGAGAGCTGGTGTTGGGCTCATCTGCATGATTTGACTCCTTCTCATAATGGTACACACCTACAGTGAAGTCAAATGATGGATGTGGCATGTAAATATGTCTTACGATCTCGCAGGAAGGCCTCAAGACGAGTCTGAGCTCCTTCCTCACTGAAGTCCCATGATTTCTGATGATTTCACGGCCCAGCCAGTCTGTCAATATCAAATCACAGAAGCAGTTTGATCGTTTAAAATGGCAACATACAGACTAAGAACACAAGTTTTGCTTACATAAAGACAGTACTGATGGTTAGTTACTAATACAACAAATTCATCCAAGTAAATTCAAATTATTATCCAAATATTATTTTATATCACACGTGATACACATTTCAGCATCAGTATAAATTCTTTATTTTAAGACATATATAACATAATAATAATAAAAATAAGCATACTTAAAAGAGTGATATTAATTAGTATATTAACATTAAAATATAATAACTAGAGTTATAGTTAACTAAAACTGAATATATATATATATATATATATATATATATATATATATATATATATATATATATATATATATATATATATATATATATTTTAACTTAATGTAAAATAACTAAACCTAAATATAATAAAATAATATATATATATATATATATATATATATATATGTATAGACATAACAAAACCACAAATAAATCGCAAAAACCAACAAAAGTCCAATAAAATAAAAATAAAATTATATGTATATATATATATATATATATATATATATATATATATATATATATATATATATATATATGTATGTATGTTTGTGTGTTTATATATATATTTAAATTAATAAAAACTATCTCTAAATGATAATAAAATAACACTGACATAGGTAAGATGAACATAAGCGTTGTGTGTTAGTGTTGGTTTGAATATTTCACCTCTGTGCAATCTTTCCTGTGTGGCATGTGTGTCAGTCCCAGATTAACACGTGGGCATCCCTGTGGTCATGTCGAGGGAGCAGACATGCAGCGGTCAGTCCACTGCCAGGATTCTGCTGACAACAACTCGTGAAGTGAGAGACAGAGCCGATACCTGCAAATAAATGTAGCGATTTTTAAGAAACTAGCACTTTAGAAGATTTTGGTGGTATTTGCCCATGCAAAAAAATGCAAAAAACGTTCCAAAAGTTATTTTTAAATTTTTTGTTATAAATCAATAAATTACTAATTAATCATAATACATTTTATTTTCTACATTTATTTATAGGGCCTAATTAATTCACATTAACATAAAATAAAAAAATAGACCTGGCAGTAACTAAGTATATATATATATATATATATATATATATATATATACATACACAAAATAGGGTATGTGATTAAGAATATGATTTGTTGAGAATTTTTTTTTGCCTGGTGGCTTCCATTTCACAGCTTTTTTTTTAGCCTTGATATTTGAAGTGTTTTGCGGGGACAAAAAAAAGTGCAGTTAAGTGATTGTACCAGCAGAGGGCTTTAATGCGAGCTACTGTAATAATACCATCTGAAATCTTGCTAGCCACCGAGGCTATAATAGTAAAACTAATATTAGAGTTATTTCATACATTATAATTCATGTTTCATATATTATTTCATTTTATATAATTATTTCATCCATCACATATTTAATAGAATTAAAAAAATTAACTAAATAGATGACAACCATTTAATATTGTACAAATACATATATTTTACTAGTTTAATAATTACATAATAACAATTAAATGGCTTACTGCTCTTCTGAAACATATCCATTGACTCTCTTTGAAGCTCAGACAGATATACTCACACACACAGACACACATATGCAGCAAATGATGTAAAACAATGTGTTACTATCTTTTTCTTTCATGTGTATTGACTTACAAGTGGACTAAAGCCTTTCTAAAGAGGAACAAATAGCTTTAAAATGAAAATTGAACAGGGAGCTTGTGTTTGAGGACAGTGTAATCAATAATGTTTAGACGGTAGAACAAGTCTAACAGACAGCAGATCAATAGAGACGAGCCCTCACCTCCCTCCGCTCTGTCCCACTGACCTCATCGTATGATCTGATCAGCTCTTTATTTAAAGCTCAGCGGCTGCTGACTGAGAGAAAGAGACTCAGAGTGGCCTGAAAGCAGCTCACCATTTCATTGGGTGATAGAAAAATCGAAATGTCACATAAAAACACAAATTAACTAGATTTGGATATTTACAAAAGTGTATAAAATGCAAGTTAAGCCTAATCGACAGATGTTGATTACTACAAAATATATGCCACTAGTGCCATCTTAAATAAATACAAAAACTGAAAAATGAATTACCTAAAAAGATCAAATCAGCATTATAATCAGGCCAATTATGAAGGGTTTATGAGAAGAATGCAAAAAAAACAAAACAAAAAAAAAACATTTATTAATATTATGTGAAATATAAAGCTGCTCAAATCATAATTTGTGTGTGTGTGTGTGTGTGTGTGTGTATGGCATTTAGCAGATGCTCTTATATATATATATATATATAATTTCATGAAATATATACAATTTCTTTTAGAATTTGTTATTACATTTAATAAAGAACTACAAAGAAACAGTGAGTAACTGTTTAAACACACTGAATTAAACATGACACTTTGATGCAGAAAGACCGATACTGTATTTCCTGTAAAACCTACTCAAATAATCTTATTTACAACACTTCAGCAACTAGCAAATGTGTGAAGTTTCCATTAAATATTCCTTTTAAAATGACTGAATAAATATTCAGTAATAATAAAATCGACACTATTGAGAACAAAACTTAGAGTTGGATATTGACCCTACTGTTTTATGTTGAATTTTTTATTTATTTATGAAATTGAATTTGTATCATAATAGATTAATTTTGCAACATGAAAATCTTTTTCTTTTCTGTTTATCACTGTAAAGCTACGTTGACACAATCAGCAAAGCGTATTTTATACGACTTGACATGAACGCATCTCAGTTTAATTTATTCAGATGAAAACTCTTGGTTGTCAAACAACACCCTATGCATGGAACCAAAGAAATAAAAAGATGAGTAAAGGAAATAAAGCTATCAAGGCGTGTAAGTGAAGTCATATATGGAGCGTGTTGCCATGGAAATGCAGGGAGTGATTTCAATTGGCTGCTCTGCTCATTCAGAGTCATATGAGGTGACATCTTTCTCCAGAGCTGGATGGCCTCAACCCAAAATCTTTGACAAAAACAAATGTACTATTTGCTCTTTATTTCCAATGCGTTCTCTTCTGCATGTTTTCATGTGATGTATATGTCTGTGCATCTGTCTTTCTTAAGCCTCTTTCTCTGGCTCTCTCATTAACGCTCCGCTCAGACGCTGTATAGCAGGTGACAGGGAGAACTAATCGCTCTGAAGATTAAAAATAAATGAAGAGAAACGTGTTTTAGAAAAACGGTGGAACGAACATCATAAATCATCCAGCCTGGATCAGGTTCCTCCTCACTGTCCGCACACTGACACACACACACACACGCAGACAAATTACATTACTGAAATCACATTACTGCTGCCTTTCAGGAAGGACGCACCAAGGGGAGAAGAAAGAGAAGGGGACAGAGAGAGAGAGAGAAAAAGAGAGAGAGTCATATTACATGAGGCTTTAAAGTGACAGATCTGAAAAACAGAAGATTTTCTATCCAAAAGATTGTGTAGACTGCAAAATAATAATAATAATAACTATTACTATTATTTTTACTGTTATTATTGTTTGCAGTTGACACAAGCTTTAATACATATTATCTACTAATAAGAATATAACTGCTGAAACAGACAGTTCTTATGCACAGTAAGTATA